>NW_025231717.1:7165-10847 GCF_018294505.1 Triticum aestivum | reverse complement strand
GCACGCCTTGTCAAAGCAGAGATCGTGTCCCCTTATCCCGGGATTCTCATCAATACGGGCGTGAGTAACCCAACCGCGCCATTGATTTACGGCTCTTGGGAGATAAGCGAGTTTTACCAGGCTGGTGGGGATGCATAGTCGCGTCCACCCATATAAGGGGATAAGGATCCACCTTTTCATCCACGCCTTCTTCCTCCTTTGCCTATCCATTTCCGCGCACTCGAGCTCCAGCGCCCATGTCCGCACACCCCACCTCAACCTTCTCTAGCCATGTCCGGAGCAGGAGGCAAGTGGATGGTCTCCTCCATCACGGAGGGACACATCAAAAGACTGAGGAAGGCTGGATACTTATTTAACGACATTGCGCACTGGCTTCCCGAAGAGGGGCAGCTCATCCCCACCCCTAGGCCTGATGAGAGGGTGGTGTTCCTCCCTCATTTCCTCCGCGGAGTGGGCTTCCCTCTCCACCCATTTGTCCGGGGGCTCATGTTCTACTATGGCCTGG
This sequence comes from Triticum aestivum, assembly GCF_018294505.1. Lineage (NCBI taxonomy): Eukaryota > Viridiplantae > Streptophyta > Magnoliopsida > Poales > Poaceae > Triticum > Triticum aestivum. The sequence continues at coordinate 10,342 of NW_025231717.1, read as the reverse complement.
ATTTCCACGATCTGGCCCTGAACTTTGTCCTCAACATCTCAGCGTTCATCGTCGTGTGCGAGGCTTTCTTCCGCATCCGCCCCCATTTCGTCCTATGGCTCAAGACTTTCAATGTCAAGCCAAAGGTGGTGCGCGGCACCCAGGCGGAGTGCGGAGGCGCCATGGTGGGCAAGATGCCCAATGGCCTATGGCTCGAGGGCTCCTTCGTGGAGTCCCTAAAGGGGTGGCAGTCGGGGTGGTTTTACATCACCGAGCCGCGCGACCCTGAATGGGTCGCAGCACCCGAGTTCCGATCCGGACCCCCTACGTGGCTCGCCTCCTAGAAAGAGACGGGCCTGTCGTGCGGTAAAAAAGGAGAGCTGACCGGACTCCAAACATGCGTTCAAACCCTAGTGGACAAGAAGCTCAAACTTGTCAACATAGTCCAGGTTATGCTCATTCGCCGGATCCTCCCATGTCAACAACGGGCTTTCAACCTGTGGGAGTTCGACCCGGCGTGGCACCGAACTCTTAGCAGGCTCTTCAACACGACGTACGAAGATGCCTGGAAGGTGCTTTTCAAGGGCGCCGAGGCCCCCGCATCCGCTACCGAGGATCGCGGATTCAGCGCGCAGCGTCACGCTCGTGCGGTATGCTGTTTTTACCTTTTACAGGGTATTAGTCATTCATAGTTTGACTCCATGCGGGATCTAAGCTCCCTTACCTTTGACAGGATTGGCAGGAGACGTCTGGACAGATCAACGGTCCGGCTCCTTTGCCCGAAGGCCCAGCGGACGCTCGCTTAGCGAAGCTGCTGGTTCCGGCACCCTATGTGGTGCCGGAGAAGAAGGCCAAGAAGAAGGTCACGTGGACTCGAAAGAGTGCCCGGCGCCAGGAGGTGTCGGATTCATCATCCGACGACTCCAAGGCGCACTCCTCCCATGAAGACGAGGAGGAGGAACAAGAGACCTCTCCCCCTCCAGCGGGGGAAGGGAAGAAAAGGAAGGCCGCCCCAACTGGGGAGGCCGAAGGGTCCAAGAAGGGGAAGACCCCTCCTCCAGACTACTCCACCAACGCCGACAACGGCGAAGAGGAGTAGCCGCACAGGGCCAAGCCCCTGGCGAGATCGTAAGTATCCGGATACCAGAGTGATTCATAGTATTCCCCCATTGCACAGCTTTTCCTTACGTCGAACATGTCTATGCAGTCCGCCCAAGGCTGGGCTCGACAAGTCGTCGAGCGGCTCCCTGGATTTGTCGGATGTGAATTCGCTTCCGTCGGCTACCTCCCCCACCCTACGGACGACGCCGAGGTGGCATCCCAACAGGTTCCAAGCCAGGAGGAGGTGGTCCTAGAGGCGCCGCAAGGCGACCTCCCGGACTCCAGGCGTGAAGGGGATAGAACCCCCAAGGGCTCTAAGTCCGGCTTTGAGCCGGACACCGCGCCGGAACCTTCAACGGTTCCGGACTCCGGTAGGCAGCCTCCTTCCAAGAGGAGCACGCCTACCGAGCCGGTGACCTCCGTCCAACCGGAGGCACCGGACACTTTGCTGGAGCTGCTTAATGGCGCCTCCATCGACGAGGAGCACTGCACTGTTATGAGTGCAGTGATCCAGAAGGTTCAGTCCGCCAAGAGCGGACTGACTGAAGGCTGTGCCAGCCTTCTAACAGGCTTTGAGGTAAGTAAAAGATATGTAAAAATATTACCGCATAGACAGTAGCCCCTGATGCTCTGTTTTGCATTCGGAAAGAAAAGCCGAATAGAGGATCTAATAAAGTTCGCAAGAGTCTAACAAAAGTAAGTCAATATGCGTATGCAGGCTTCACTGCTAGCATCCGCCGCACTGACTGCGGAGGTGGGCACGCTGAAGCAGAACCTCGAGCGATCCGAGCAAGAGCTCAGCCTAGCCAAGCGGCAGCTCGAGGAGAAGGAAGGTTCACCTTATTGAAATATGTGAAAGGTGCAATTGCAAATGGTGACAGGATTAACGCGGCTATTGTAGGGGGCCACAATTGAGGTGGCGACCCTTAAGAAAGCGCTGTCCGAGGCCGAGAAGAGGGCGGCCATGGAGCGCATCGAGCAGGAGAAGCATGAGACGCAGGTTGGCGAGGTGCAGCAAGAGCTCCAGGCTCTCATGAAAAAACATGAGAGTTTGGAGCTTGACTCGAAGATGCGAGAGTCTAAGCTCGTGACGGCCATTGAAGATGCCAAGTCTGCCAAGGCCAAAGCCCATAAGGCCCTCAAGGAGGTTGAGGCAATAAAAAAGATAGCGGCGGGTAAGGCATTCTTTATGCAAAGCAAGCACGTAAAAGTGAATTACTTGTTACTTACCCGAATCCGGAGCCCTCCAGGAGCATTCACGGACTTGCCCCGTAGCGTGTCGGATGTCGCCGCCTTCTACCGAGCCGAGGAGGGAAGCTCGACGGAGAAGGTGTACTGGTCTCAGTATGCTGAGGCCGAACACTCAGTGCCCTTAAGCGACCAGCTGAAACAGTTGGTCGAGCTCCATAAGGTGGCCGAACAGGCCATGAAGGGCCTCATAGTCTGGCTGCGGCCTCGAGAGGCCATGCCTGGGAGCTACTTCGGGCTGGTGAGGCGGCTGGTGGAGGCATGTCCAAGGCTCGAAGTCATCAAGCGCTCCGTATGCATCGAGGGTGCCTGTAGGGTGCTTGCCCGTGCGAAGGTGAACTGGGGCAAGCTGGATGCTGAGAAGCTTGTGAAGGACGGGCCACCGTCGGGCAAGGAGCATCGCAAGCCTGAGATGTATTATGAGGGCGTTCTGAGGGTGCCCTCCTTGTGGCGGATGAATGTTCCATGGATGTAATTTTTCAGTAAACTCGCTCATTTTGTCCTGTTCACTGAAAACTTGTTCATGTGCGCTAAGCAATGCTTTTTGAATTTAAAATATTACCTTCTGTGCGGCCGTTTATCAAATTTGAGAGATGGCGAGTCATCGGCTTCTGCCCCCATGGCACGAGTGCTGGGGTGTTCGGGATAAACATGAGCGCTCTTTTTCCCATTCTTGGGTCCTTCGAGGGAGGCGCTCAACACAACGAACAAGGCAATCGGACTATAATGCTTGAACACTCTCACTTAGCCATAGTATTCTATAATTTTAAATTTCGGCGAAGCCCCTAGTGTTCGAAAGACCGAGTTTGGGGCGCTATCCACGCCTAGGCCGGACAAAGCCGACTCCTC
>NW_025231717.1:5789-6642 GCF_018294505.1 Triticum aestivum | reverse complement strand
CTCTAAGCGGCATAAGTCTTTAGGGACTCGAAAACCTCTCGAACAGCGACCAGCTCTCGCCTCATCATGACGGTCGGTTTTAGCTTTCTCTACTGAGGTGCTTAGCCCAGCTCAACTGGGGCACAATCGCAGTAGTTCTCCTAGTGCTACCTTAGCCGATATAACGGAACGTAAGGTACCAAAACATAGGAGCCGGGCAAACCCAACTATTGACCCAAGACATGATTCGGAGCCGATGCATATAATGCTATAAGTTCGGGGTGCCGCACTTGTGGAAGTGTTCGGACTTCTCACACCGTATTGTGGGGGTACTTAAGCCCCTGGCATATTGGCCGTACCAAAGTGTACGGGTGCAACATGTCATTAATGAACATATATTCGTAAAAAAGAGTAATGCAATAATAGACGGAAGCAATGCATTGTTTATTTAAAAAGGCTGCGATCAAAGTAGGACGATACAAATAGTGCAATAAGCAAAAGATGGGACTATCAAATATGTCCTTCCTAGGGGCGAGCTGCCGAATGTTATGTGAAACAGGTATACTGCTCGTTATAGAGACCACCTTAGAGTTCCGTAGTGCGGCGTAGCTTTCTGCTCCCCTGGTTGTTGTATCGTTTGAGCGGCAATTGTACTGCCGGACAGGCCTTCCGAAGAGTGGAGTCCTGAAAGTAAGAGAAAATGAAAAAGTCGGCAGCCCCTAGTGCGGTTTAAGCCGTGTTTCGGGCATGCCGTGATTGTGCCCCTCCCCTTTTGCCCATGGTATTTCCAGAGCGTAGTTATGTACGTGCAACACTGGTTTCGCAAGTTCGCGAGGGCTGGAGTTGTGGCCGCATTGCTACGCTTGCTGGGAAC
>NW_025231717.1:3205-3888 GCF_018294505.1 Triticum aestivum | reverse complement strand
CTGGCAAGCTGTTAAGCCAATGCTGAGCTGGTCCTTTAATCTTGAGTGGGAGGTATTTGATGGCGTGTAGGTCATCACCGTGGGCCATGTGGATATGAAGGAGATAGTCCTCGATCCATACCGCAGGATCTGTTGTGCCATCATATGATTCGATGTTCATGGGTTTGAAACCCTCAGGGATTTGATGATCCATTACTTCATCTGTGAAGCATAGTGGGTGTGCGGCACCTCTGTATTGGGCTATATCACGATGCAGCTCAAACGAGCTTTGTCTACTGTGTTCGGCCTGGCCGGATTGACTATATCCGGAGTGACGATTACCCTCTCATGCCGTGGGGCGCCCACGCGATCAGTAGATCGATCTTGTTTGCCTTGCCTTGTCCTCCAATATATCTCGCAGGTCTGGCGCATTTTCCTGTGCGTTGGTATTTTTTGAGCGGCGCCGGGGTGCGGCTTGAGTGGAGGGCCAAGAGGCCTGTTGCGGCCACGGGATGGCCAGTCGGCCGCATCATGCGCTGGTGATGTAGGTTTAGGTGCTTCCTCCTCTAATCGGGGTAGCAGCCTGCGCTTTGGGTAGCTCTTGGAGGGGCGTTCGAGTTCATACTCTTCGGCCGCAAGGACCTCAGTCCATCTGTCGGCTAGCAAATCTTGATCAGCTCTAAGTTGTTGCTGTTTTTTCTTGA
>NW_025231717.1:2081-2911 GCF_018294505.1 Triticum aestivum | reverse complement strand
GCTGTTCGTCGTGTCCATAAGCCTGTGTTTCAAACGCTCTTGTTCGACGGGATCCTCCGGCACGACAAATTCGTCGTCGTCGAGGCTTGCCTCGTCTTTGAAGGGAGGCATATAATTATCGTCCTCGACCTCTTTGTCTGCCGCTCTCTCATGAGGGCTGGCTTCTCCATCCTCCTGTGCTAAATCTTGCTGGAGGTGGTTGTCTTCGGCACTGTCCGGGGTGTTATTATCTCCCGTGCCGGAATCACCGTTTTTGCTTTGGCGGGATTTAGAGCGGCGCCGCTGACGCCGGCGCTTAGGCTGCTTCTTGGAGGGGTCATCCTCCGCTGTTCCATCGCCATTGCCTCCTTTTGGGGTGTCCACCATGTATATATCATATGACGAGGTGGCTTTCCAGTGCCCTATAGGCGCTGGTTCCTGATCGTCTCCTGCATCGGCATCCATACCGTCGATGTCTTCGGAGTCGAAGTCAAGCATGTCGGTTAAATCATTGACAGTGGCTACGAAGTGGGTGGTGGGTGGGCTTTGAATTTCTTCATCATCCACATCCCAACCTTGCTGACCATAGTCCGGCCAGGGCTCTCCTGATAAAGAGAGAGACTTTAGTGAATTCAGAATATCACCGAAGGGCGAGTGCTGAAAGATGTCCGCGGCGGTGAACTCCATGATCGGCGCCCAATCGGGTTTGATCGGTAGGGGAGCGGAGGGCTCAGAGTCTGGAGGGGAGTCCGGCTCCTTGGAGTCACGGGCTTCACAGAGAATAGGGCTGGTGGTTGGCTCGATCACCATAGAGATTGCAGCCCCCGAGGCGGTGTCCAACGACCCATCCT
>NW_025231717.1:0-1621 GCF_018294505.1 Triticum aestivum | reverse complement strand
GATTGGCGCAGTTGGCTCCGAATTAAGGGTCGGAGCTGATGCGGGTGCGGCCTCCAAAGCGCTGTTCGGCGGCAGAGCTAGATCGTGCCCATTGTGACAGTGCGGCATGCTCGGCTGCGGCTCGAACCCGTCGAAGATCAAGTCTCCTTAGAGGTCGGCCGTGTAGTTCAAACTTCCAAATCGGACCTGATGGCCAGGGGCATAGCTTTCGATCTGCTCCAGATGGCCAAGCGAATTGGCCCGCAGTGCAAAGCCGCCAAATACGAAGATCTATCCGGGGAAAAAGGTCTCGCCCTGGATCGCATCGTTATTAATGATCGGAGAAGCCATGAGACCTAAAAGTGACGACACAGAGAAACTCTCAATGAAAGCACCAATGTCGGTGTCAAAACCGGCGAATCTCGGGTAGGGGGTCCCGAATTGTGCGTCTAGGCGGATGGTAACAGGAGGCAGGGGACACAATGTTTTACCCAGGTTCGGGCCCTCTTGATGGAGGTAAAACCCTACGTCCTGCTTGATTAATATTGATGATATGGGTAGTACAAGAGTAGATCTACCACGAGATCAAGGAGGCTAAACCCTAGAAGCTAGCCTATGGTATGATTGTTGTTCCTACGAACTAAAACCCTCCGGTTTATATAGACACGAAGAGTGCTAGGGTTACACAGAGTCGGTTACAATGGTAGGAGATCTACATATCCGTATCGCCAAGCTTGCCTTCCACGCCAAGGAAAGTCCCTTCCGGACACGGGACGAAGTCTTCAATCTTGTATCTTCATAGTCCAGGAGTCCGGCCGAAGGTATAGTCCGACTATCCGGACACCCCCTAATCCAGGACTCCCTCAGATAGTCTTATCCATACTCCAAATGATATAAGTGAAGTTCATGGAACATTCTACAATTAATATGGATTTACCAACATCCAAGCTCAAAATATATAAGTGAAGCACACGAAGCATTCTATAAAGCCATACTCAAAAGATTTAAGTGAAGCACAAAGAGCATTCTATATAGCCTTACTCAAAAGATTTAAGTGAAGCACAAAGAGCATTCTACAAATCAATGAAGTTCTATCTCATACTAGCATGGAGAATAAAGTAAAAGAAAAGAGAAATAAACAAAAAAGACGCATATCATGTGAACAAAACAAAAACCAAGGTATACCGATAATTGTTGAACAAGAAAGATGGGATGCCAACCGGGGCATCCCCAAGCATAGATGCTTGAGTATCCTTGAAATATTTACTTGGGGTGCCTTAGGCATCCCCAAGCATGAACTCTTGCCTCTCCTTATTCTTCTTATATCGATAACTCCTCGATCTTCGAACACTTCATCCACACAAAACTTATCAAAAAACCTTGTGAGATCTGTTAGTATAATAAAGCAAATCACTACCTTTAGGTACTATTGTAAACTCATTCCAATTTCATATTAGCATTATATCTACTGTATTCCAACTTCACCATGGTTCATACCCCCCAATACAACTAGATTCATCAAAATAAGTGAACAACACATAGAAAACAGAATCTGTCAAAAACAGGACAGTCTGTAGCAATCTGGAACTTCCGTATACTTCTGTAACCTCAAAAATTCTAAAACAATTAGGACAATCTAAAA
>NW_025231716.1:6302-10847 GCF_018294505.1 Triticum aestivum | reverse complement strand
CTCATTGTACATTGAGCCTGTCATTAGTAACATTATAATACCAATGAGAGAGCGTGCTGGTGTATTGCACCCATTACTACTAGTACTAGTGACATGCACGTATTGATGATCACGGAAGCACTTTAAACGTTCTCTTAAAAAGTAGGACACGTATAATTAGAAGTAGGAAACTATATAAGGTGAAAATTGATCATGCCATCAATTCTTTTAAGCAAAAAAGTGTAGTGAGATATTTTATTTTTATGAAACGGAAAACGTAATGAGATATAGAGCATGTTATATTACATGCCCAAATATAACGCATATTAAGGTAAAATTGAAGCCTATATATATCCTCGAAATAGGCTTTCGTCCCCCTATATTAATATAGCAACAAGCCTACATATATGATGTCAATATTTTCATAAAACCATAATAACCAAATTTCTTTGGATCATAAATACTTGGGAAACTAATAAGACCTAAATAAACATGCAATTTACTCATAACACTTACATCTATGTAGTCGTAGTTAACCGAGCAGAGACAAGAACAAAACGGGCCAGTCCACGTTCACAGGCATGGCTTCCAAACTTATGCCGCCGGGGAATTTTTCCACTTCCGTTCTTAAGTTTGCGATATCAACCCTTCGCACACACCATGAATTGTCTACAATGAGAAAAGTTCCACCCTTCTCTTCAGGCCACATGTGTGCACAAGGGCGAATCCCAACATTGAACTTGATGCCCTTGGTGTAGAGCCAGACTCCACTTTCCCGTGTCCACATCTCTATGATGTCAAGTTCTTTGCGCTGGCGAAACATGGCGAGAGACCCATCCGCAGAGACGCCGAGAATCGGCAGCATCTTGCCATTATAGCCATATCTGTGCACAGGGCCCGAGATCTCTGTCAAGGAGACGAGATAGGTCTCGGCGCTCACGTCTAAGGAGTAATATTTTGGTGAGGCTCCGGCTTCCGATAAGTACCAGGCGAGCCAGTGCACCACGCCACGACACACGACGGGGTTGTCATGTTTCTGTTGTAGCATCGAAAAGTCGCCCCTGCTGATCCCCGACATCTTGTCGAAACACCTTGTGGGTGAACCCCAGGTAAGCTCTGCGGACGAGAAGGTGTAGAGGTTGCACTCCTCGCTGTGGTCGCCCTTGTGGCCGCTGACGACAAGGGTTAGCAGCTTAAAAACCGCCGAGTAGTATCCCAGACCCAGAGACGACGGACGTTTCGCTTCCAAGGAGGAGGATGGATAGTCTTGAGCGGCTAAAATTGTGCAGCTGATGGAGGAAGCTTCACGCCTGAGCCGCAGCTCGGGAAGCACGTTGCAGGTGCCGGCGGGTAGGTCGCAGACGGCCATGTGGACCGCATTGCCGCGGACACCGCGGAAGAGGCGCACGACGACTAGGCCATGACGCGCGGCAAGCGGCTGGGCACCGTCCAATAGGCCATCCGGCTCGCATGATAGGAAGTCGGTGAGGAGGCGGGGGCGGGCACCGAGCATCGATTCCAACGGCGGGACAAAGAGCGGCGGGTAGGGGGAGTCGATGTCCTCCTCGTCGCGTCGCTGCTGAATCAAGAAGCCGAGGTGGGAGGACGGGCGTCCACCGTTCTCCGTCCAGCAGCGTTTGAGGAAGGCGCGGTCGGCGATGAACGCGCGCCACTGCTTGCTCGCCGCGGCGCAGCGGAACAGGGCGGCGGAGTCGGTGGAGACGCGGAGGAGTATGTCGAGGATGATGTCGTAGGGGAGCGTGGCCGCCGCTGTATCTTCCATGATCGGTTTGATTTTTTTTTTTTAGGCTCCATGATCGGTTTGTTGTGCGAGAGGCCGAGGCTGTAACTCAGCTGCATACACGTACGGCCCAAAGCCGTAGAAAGTCGGCACAAGGAAGCCCATCACGACGTTCGGAAACGGAACTCGTTTCCCTTCATGACAATAAGAAAAAGAAAAAAAAGAAACGGAACTTGTTCAGCATCTCCATCTCGCCGAGAATAAAATGAAATCCACCGAGTCGCATGCCCTCCTCTCGCTCGCTCGCTCGCTCCTTCAACGCCGCGGATGGAGCTTTAAAAGAATTGATTTTTGAAATAAAATAAACGGCCGTTTTCGTATAGCACACAACTTGCACGCGCGCGAAAAACAAGTCCAACCAACCGCCCTTGACATGTTTCGTTTTGTGCGTGCAAAAAAAGAAAAGAAAAAAAAAGGCTCCAATTTCTTTTCTTCAACACAACAAGAGGGCTTAAGTTTCTTTCTTCAGCAAACCCTCTCGACGCACCCCCACTGTCGGGTCTACATAAAGAACCCACTTCCCGACCCAGACATTCACTTCTCCTACTTCTACTTCATGTTACAGTGCCCGCGCGCGAGCTATCCACGTCCAACCTAGTCAGTCACAGACGCCACCTGCCGTCCACGCCACCTGCCACTAGTCGGCGAAGACGTAGGTGGCCCCATGTTTTTTCTTATTTGCCGCTAGGTCTATTTCGACAAATCCCGGTCGTGTGTATTCGAGACTGAAATATATAGTCCTGTCTCTGCACCACACGAGCAGACCAACCATAGCGACTTAGGGTCCGTGACATAGACAGATAGACGCCCCCTACGCTTGCCGCGATACATGGAGAGGCATTCCTCGCCTTTTCCCATGGCAACGCACGGATATTTTGCGAATACAATTAATCAAGAAACCTACTACCAATGATTGATATATTGATGAACATCCCTAAAAAGATCTTTGACGAATTGGTGTGTGTGAAACAAAAGATCTGAGTGATTCTATTTATTAGGGACGGAAGGCACCGAGGAGCGAGCCGTCGGATCTGGGTGATCGTCTGGGATTGGGTCGCCGTCGGATCTGGGCGAGCGTCTGGGATCGGGTCGCCGTCGGATCTGGGCGAGCGTCTGGGATCGGGTCGAGGGGAGGTTGTTTCGTGGGATGGGGAGGCGATCCGCGGGAATAGAAGGCTGACAAATTAACATCCAGATTGACCCGACCTCTTCCACAACCAACATCACTGTTCTCCTCATTTACAGCCGTCAGATTTGGACGTATGGCCAGATCAGTTATAGGAGGGAGCTTAATTCGTGGGATGAAAAGACAATCTAATCCAACAGAGAGAGTTGAAAAAGGGAACCAACCAAAAAAAAAGAGAGAGAGAGACAGAGAGAAAATAAAGGCGTCGTGTCGCCTCCTTCCCCGCGATTGGATTCACATTCACTGCTCCTCCTTCCACGCGCGCGCACCTCGTCTCCCCGTCGCCGCCGCCGCCCTCAATACCATGGCGTTCATATGTGCTTCCCGATCTGGAGAGAAGACGAGTCGTGCCCAACCAAACCCAACCCGCAGATGCAACCGCATCTCGTTCCCCTCTCCCTCCGACACGGCCGCGCCCAACGGCGGCCTCCCCCCGCCGCTGCCCTCACCCTCTCCCTACATCCAGCAGTCCCCGCGATTGGATTCACATTCACTGCTCCTCCTTCCCTGCGCGCGCACCTCGTCTCCCCCGCCGCCGCCACCGACGCCGCCCTCAATACCATGGCGTTCCCGGGCGCATTCGTACGTGCTTCCCGATCTGGAGAGAAGACGAGTCGTGCCCAACCAAACCCAACCCGCAGATGCAGCCGCATCTCGTTCCCCTCTCCCTCCGACACGGCCGCGCCCACCGGCAGCCTCTCCCCGCCGCTGCCCTTGCCCTCTCCCTACCCAGGCCCCACATCCAGCAAACGCGGCCATGGCGTTCCCGGCAGCCGCGGTGTCTCGCCGTGGATGGGAAGGAGATCGGAATCCTCCATGGCCGGACGCGCTGATGGGGATCTTGCGGATGCCGGGAAGAACCGCCGCTGCCATCCATCCATGGCCGACACACAGCTCCTCAAGGTCTCGCCCTCCTCTCTGTCCTTTCGATTTGCTTGCCCTGATGCGGTTTCGATCCGTGATTCTCTGCCCTGCTCTGCTCCACTCTTCTTGCAGGAGTTTCAGATTTGCATTGTTTGTTTTTATCACCTAAAAAAGTCAGCTCTGATATGATACGAACAACATGTTTCCGTTTTGTAGGCTTCCAGTGGTGTTATTAGCCCTCAGCAAGTGCTAGCTACTAAATTAGCTTTGACTTTGTGTATCGGTGATTCCTACTAGGTAGGGTTCCTGTACGTGCACAAATTCAGTAAAAAAATGTTCTTGAGACATGCCTATTTATATTTGATACAAGATGCCTCTGCTCAACAATTTTCAAGTGAGATTCGCACTGAATCTTTTGTGTTTTATCTATCATTTAGTCCAGCTAGCAGCCAAGAAATGTTACTTTGATATGTAATAATCTTGTGATTCTTTGTGCGCTGCCGGTTATGTTTGACGGGCCGGCATAGCTGCACGAGTTCTTGTCTATCATTTACACCTGCAGATTGTGATGCTTTCTGCTCGCGATTGTTTCGCCATGTCCACTGCAGACATATGTCGGTCATGCTATGTTGAATGTGATATGAAATTGACATAGCCACTTGTTGTGAGATTGATCCTGACCGCTTTCTCTTTGAACAATAAGGTCCATCCCGTT
>NW_025231716.1:0-6292 GCF_018294505.1 Triticum aestivum | reverse complement strand
TGCCCTCACCCTCTCCCTACATCCAGCAGTCCCCGCGATTGGATTCACATTCACTGCTCCTCCTTCCCTGCGCGCGCACCTCGTCTCCCCCGCCGCCGCCACCGACGCCGCCCTCAATACCATGGCGTTCCCGGGTGCATTCGTACGTGCTTCCCGATCTGGAGAGAAGACGAGTCGTGCCCAACCAAACCCAACCCGCAGATGCAGCCGCATCTCGTTCCCCTCTCCCTCCGACACGGCCGCGCCCACCGGCAGCCTCTCCCCGCCGCTGCCCTTGCCCTCTCCCTACCCAGGCCCCACATCCAGCAGACGCGGCCATGGCGTTCCCGGCAGCCGCGGTGTCTCGCCGTGGATGGGAAGGAGATCGGAATCCTCCATGGACGGACGCGCTGATGGGGATCTTGCGGATGCCGGGAAGAACCGCCGCTGCCATCCATCCATGGCCGACACACAGCTCCTCAAGGTCTCGCCCTCCTCTCTGTCCTTTCGATTTGCTTGCCCTGATGCGGTTTCGATCCGTGATTCTCTGCCCTGCTCTGCTCCACTCTTCTTGCAGGAGTTTCAGATTTGCATTGTTTGTTTTTATCACCTAAAAAAGTCAGCTCTGATATGATACGAACAACATGTTTCCGTTTTGTAGGCTTCCAGTGGTGTTATTAGCCCTCAGCAAGTGCTAGCTACTAAATTAGCTTTGACTTTGTGTATCGGTGATTCCTACTAGGTAGGGTTCCTGTACGTGCACAAATTCAGTAAAAAAATGTTCTTGAGACATGCCTATTTATATTTGATACAAGATGCCTCTGCTCAACAATTTTCAAGTGAGATTCGCACTGAATCTTTTGTGTTTTATCTATCATTTAGTCCAGCTAGCAGCCAAGAAATGTTACTTTGATATGTAATAATCTTGTGATTCTTTGTGCGCTGCCGGTTATGTTTGACGGGCCGGCATAGCTGCACGAGTTCTTGTCTATCATTTACACCTGCAGATTGTGATGCTTTCTGCTCGCGATTGTTTCGCCATGTCCACTGCAGACATATGTCGGTCATGCTATGTTGAATGTGATATGAAATTGACATAGCCACTTGTTGTGAGATTGATCCTGACCGCTTTCTCTTTGAACAATAAGGTCCATCCCGTTTCCGCGCCAAAGGAGATGCTGCCCTTGTCTAAACGGCCGGCACGGGCGTCGCTCTCCAGATTGCGCACGCCGTGTCTAAACGGCTGTGTTGAACAATATATGTATCTTGCGATTCTCCGTGTGACGTGGTTCCCTGATGCGGTTTTGTTTTGTGATTCCCTGACGTTGTTCCTTCACACACGCAGGTGCACGACAGAGCCAGCTGTGTGTGGTGTGCGCGGGGGATTCTTCTTCCACCCCAGCAATCTGGTAAAGCCACTGGTTACCTCCCAGCTCTACTCTGCTGCACTATTCTGGTAGGAGTTTCATTTTTTCAATGCTTTTTTTGTCAGCTAAAAAAGTCAGCTCTGAATAAGTAAGGATATGTTTCAGTTTTGTAGGGTTTTAGTGGATTTAGTCCTCGAGTGCTAAATTAGCTCTGGCTTTGTCTATCAGTGATTCCAACTATATAGGTTTCTTGTATGTGCTTAACTTATGTAAAAATTTGTTCTTTATACATAAAAGTGCCAGCAGCTATTTACTTGATAGATGATGTCTCTTTTATAGATATGTCAAGGATGAGAATCCACTGAAACCCTGTATAAACTCACACTTAACATATAGAATACTGCTCATTTGCATCGTTATTCAAGTTATCTAATCGGCTCATCGCACATAATTTGATAGTTGACCACGATCGAGTAGTACTAGAATTTGCTTGCCTTGAGCTGCTAGCTACTAGCTCCGTATCACATCGCCTGTTGCAGTAATGAATTGGCTTATCGTAACGGTTCTTGTATGTTCACAACTTCTGTAAAAAAATGTTCTTGATACATACAAGTGTTAGCAACTATTTACTTGATAGAAAATGCTTGTTCTGTACATACTCCAAGGATGAGAATCACATGATAGTTCTTTTCGGCCTTATACTGTATAAATGTTTTTTATTTTGGTTTGCTTTATGATTTAGCCAAGCAATGTTATCGAGAAATGTATCTTGTGATTCTTTGTGTGCCGGTCATGTCTGTGGGCACAACTGCAAGAGTTCATGTCCATCATTCACACACACGAATTGTGTTGCCTGCTGCTCGCAACCATTTCATCCTGTCCATTGTAGACATTGTCGGTCATGCTATGATGAATTTCAAACAGAACCGACATAGACACTTGTCGTGAGGTTGATTCTGATCGCTTTCTCTTTGAACAATTAGGTCCATCCCGTTTCTGTGGCAAAGGAGATGCTGCCCCTGTGGACCTCCAGATTGCTCTGGCCACCAACTTATCTAGTGTTAAAGGTATTGTTGCCCTGACTTGGAGTTGGATCCCGGTGGCATTGTGTTTGTTTTATGCTTTTCTTCTCTCCGTCGCTCAATTTTAGCGTCATTATCTACTATTAGCTTGCACCAGGCAAGTATTGTATACATTACTAATTTACTAATTAATCTCAGCTGACCATGTCCTCTTTCTGTTGTCTGTTTTTTGTGCAAAAGGAATGCTTTTGTACTTTAAATTCAAGTCTGATGAAAGAAAGACTCTAGACATACTATTTTTCTTGTTACCATCAGTATTAATACTATCATTGCCATCGTTCTTTCATCAGCTAATAAAATCTCAGGCGAAATTAACCCAACCTCATTCTGTATAAAGTGGAGCTTCATTTTAGTTTTTACAATCACGTAAACTAGACCTGTAGCTAAAATGTGATAGCATGTTATACACATCGAGGCTTATTATTCTTGTCAATTCAAAATGAATGTGATGTCTTATGCTGAATACATTTAATCATTCGTGTGTTTTGACGTACCTGCAGGGTTGCAAGCGAACCTTTCAGAAATGATATTTAGATTCTAGAACGGACCGAGGAACCAAGTGAACTTGATGACTACTATGTGATTCCCGAGCCAGGGTTTGAGTAGCTACTGTTCTACCAAGTGAGGATGATGTTACGGTCGATGATGGCAAGATCAGCGCCTTGGCATACGACACCGCGTCGGTCGCTCTTGTTCAAGGTCTCTCTCTGTCTCTCTCTGTCTCTCTCTCTATGATTTGCTCGTCATGGTTCCCCGATGTGGTTTCAATTTGTGATTCCCTGACGCGGCCTGACACACGACAGTGAGCAGTAGTGGGATTCGTGTTCCAATCCGGCAATCTGGTAAAGCCACTGGTAGTGGTTACCTCCCTGCTCTACTCTACTCCACTTTTGTACGTAGTCGGAGTTTCAGTTTTTGAATCATTTTTCTATCACCTGAACAAAAAAGGCAGCACTGAATAAAGCAAAACATATTTCAGTTTTGTAGGGTTTTATTGGATTTAGCTCTTACTTTGCCTGTCAGTGATTCCAACTAGGGTTCTTGCTGTATGTGCATAACTTCTGTAAAAAAATGTTCTTTGTACATAAAAGTGCCAGCATCTTTTTATTTGATAGATGTTGTCTCTTTTATACATATGTCAAGGATGAGAATCCACTAAAACACTGTATAAAATAGGGCATGTCCGACAATGTCTCTTTTACTCGATAGATGATGTTATTGATAGAGATTCAATTCAGTTGCAAGCTTGGTAATGTGTTACTGTTGCTTTGTCCAGGTGCAAGAAAAACTCACACTTACCATATAAACTGCTGCTCATTTGCATCATTATTCAAGTTATCTAATTGGCTAATCGTACGTACAAGTATTTTGTATAGTTGACCATGATCGAGTAGTAACAATGTTTGCTTTCGTTGACTTGCTAGCTACTAGTTCCATATCAGATTGCCTTTTGCTATAACTAATTGGCCTTATCGCTTTTCTCAACTCTCACACTAATGCGGCTTAATTGTGATAGCAGAACCCAGCCATAGCAGCAGTTGGAGCATGTTAGCCAATTAAGGCAGTGTGAGCATGAGGAGAGCGAGCAGGAGAAGGAGAAGGAGGCAGGGCACCTACGGTCGGCTCCTTCTCCAGAACCACGCGGCGGGAAAGGAGGTTAGAGGACTTTTTCTTCTTGGGACGCCGCATCCATGGAGCTCCGACCCCATTGCCACTGCCATACATGGAGCTCTGGCCCATGGCCAACAGCTCAAGGTCTCGCCCCACCTCTCCTCTCTCTCTCTCTCTCTCTCTCTCTCATTTCAAATTGCTAGGATTGGTGCTTCCCTGATGCGTTTTTTTTCATTCCTTGGAAGTGTTTTCCTCGCACACGTTGGTGCGACACAGAGACACCGTGGGGATTCCTTCCACTACGACGTCTCCTGGTTTCTCCTCCGGTGCCCCCGTTCTTCTTCCACTTCAGCAAGTGGTGATCCACCGGTTCCCTCCTCTGCTCTGCTCTACTGTACTGTCAATGTCTTTTCTTGTTTCTATCACCTAAAAAAGGCATCAGAGAAACATGTTTGAGTTTTGTAAGCTTTCAGTTTTATAGGCTCTCAATTGCTAAATTAGCTCTGATCTTGTCTATATCAGTGATTCATACAAGGGTTCTTGTATGTGCCAAATTTTGTAGAAAACTGTTCTTGACGCATCAAATTGTTTGCAGCTATTTACTTGATGATAGAAGGATGAGATTTGCATCAAAGTCTTCGCCACTTTTGATGTGTCAAGGGTGACACATCAAACCCTTGTTGTACATATGTGAAGGATGAGATTCACATGATAATTTGTTTGGGCCTTATGCTGTATACAACTGATTTTTCTGTGTGTTTTATGATTTAGTCAAGGCCAATCAGTGTTACTGATATATATGTATCTTGCGAATCTCCGTGTGCCGGTCATGGTTCCCTCATGCGATTTCTATTTGTATTCCCTGACGCGGTTCCCTCACACACGCAGGTGCACGACAGAGCCAGTTGTGTTTGGTGTGCGCAGGTTGGATTCTTCTTCCACTCCGGAAATCTGGTAAGCCCCCTCCCTAACCTACTCTGCTTCACTGATCTAGTAGGACTTAAAGTTTTTCAATGATTTTTTTTATCATCTCAAAATGTCAGCTCTGAATAAAGAAGAACATGTTTACGTTTTGTAGGGTTTTAGAGGATTTAACCCTCAAGTCTAAATTGGCGCTGATTTTGTCTATCGGTGATTCCTACTAGGGTTCTTGTATGTGCACAACTTCTGTAAAAATTTGTTCTTTATACATAAAAGTGCCAGCAGCTATTTACTTGATAGATGATGTCTCTTATACATATGTCTAGGATGACAATCACATGATAACCAAATTTTGTTTTAGTCAGCAGCCAAGGAGTGTTATTGACAGAGAATCAATTGCGACGCAAATTTAGTAATGTGCCTGGTGGCTTTGCCCAGGTGCAAGAAAAACTCACACTTACCGTTTGCATCGTTATTCATATAACTGGCTAATCACACATATATGTAATTTGATAATTGACCACGATCGAGTAATACTACAGTTTGCTTGCGTTGAGCTGCTCGCTACTAGTTCTGTATCCCATCGCTTGTTGCAATAACAAATTGGCTTATTGATAGGGTTCTTGTATGTGCACAATTTCTGTAGAAAATTGTTGTTGATACATACAAGTGTCAGGAGCAGCTATTTACTTGATAGAAGATGCCTCTTTTGTACATACTTCAAGGATGAGAATCACATGATAATTCATTTCAGCCCAATACCGTATAACTGTTTTTGTGTTTAATGATTTAGTCAGTAGCCAAGCAATGTTATCGAGATATGCATCTTGCCATTCTTTGTGTGCCGGTCATGTGTGTGGGCACGACAGCATTTGTTCCTATATATCATTCACACGTGCAAGTTGTGTTGCCTGCTGCTTGCGATCGTTTCGCCCTCTCCACTGTAGAACTTGTCGGTCATGTTGTGTTGAATTTGAAACGAAACTGACATAGACACTTGTCGTGAGATTGATTTTGATCGCTTTGTCTTTGAACAATCAGGTCTATCCTGTTTCCATGGCAAAGGAGATGATGCCCTTTGTGGAAACCGCTGACGCACGTGTTGCTCTCCAGAGATTGCGAAGGCGACCAGTGGTTCTAGTGCTAAAGGTAACATTGCCTTGACTTGGGCTTGGACCCCGGTGGCATTGCGTTTCTTTTATGCTTATCTTCTCTCCATCGCTCAATTTTAGCGTCATTATCTACTGTTAGCTAGCACTCGGCGAGTATTCTATACATTACTAATTTAGTAACTAATCTCATCCGGCCATATCCTCTTCCTGCTGTCTGTTG
>NW_025231715.1:9733-10847 GCF_018294505.1 Triticum aestivum | reverse complement strand
TTTCTGAAATTTCTGGATTTATTATATTTAGTTTAATCCGAATTGACCAAGTCAATTTGACTAGTCAAAAGGGCGTGTGTGGCCCACATGTCATAGACTATTTTCCTAAACAAATAAATAAACCTAACTTATCTAAATGAGGACCCACATGTCATCTACTACTAAAGTAACTTAGCACTAATAAAACTAGCTAAGGGGCAAAAATAATCCTAAAACTAATCCATCTAATTAAATTAGACCTAAACTAATTTTGGGGCAGCCCCACACACATGGCACATCGGCCACACACACACGCACAAACACAGTGCACGTAGCTAGGAGTTACTTCTGTTTCCTTTTAACAAAACAAGGCATTTTGCGATTTTGATAGGATTTAATCCAGGCATCGAAAGGATTTGGTCCAGTGGAATAAAATGGAGTTTGTCAAGTATACTCTCTGCCCAAATTATTTTTATCCACATAAGAACTTGTTTTGTGGATGATTATTGGCTGTCAAAGGGGCTACTCAATGTGAGTTTGCCGAAGCTAGCTGCAGCTACAGTAACTGAATGTTACTGTAGCTAGCAGTCAGTAGGAGCGGCAGTAAAAGGTAGATAGTAGCAGCGCTAGTAGCAGTTTCAGTAAGCAGAAGCAGCAGCGGCAGTAGCGCAACACCGAGGGGCGCGGGCGGGGCGATGCAGCTTTAGCAGCAGGAGCGGGCCACGGTAGCGGGCGGCTACGGGCGTGTGGGCGACTAAGGTGGCCGCGGCCAAGCGCAGGCACGCACACGGGTGTGCACAGCCGAGGCGAGGCCAGGAGGGCGCGGGGTGAAGGGGAAAGGGCCATGGCAAGCGACATGGGAGCACAGGCTCCGGCCATGGCAGCCACGAACGAGCACGGGGACGGCCGCATATGAATGGATTGAAGTGAAAACGGGGGAAATCGGGGGAGGGCCTCACAGCGGGGTGCTTGGCGTGCTCGTTGTAGTCGGAGAGGACCGGAGGCGAGCGGATCGACGACAGCGTTGCAGCGGCCGAAGGTAGAAGAAGATGAGGATGGTGAGCTTTCAGTGCAGGCGTCATTGGAGGAGCTTCCCGGCTCCGTTCCGCGGCGAAGGAGAGCGAGGGCGAGGCGG
>NW_025231715.1:0-1301 GCF_018294505.1 Triticum aestivum | reverse complement strand
GATCTCCTCCTGACTTAGAGTGAAGCACGCGGGAGGGTAGTCATTTCCGGTCTTCTTGGCCTTTTTGCCTTTGCGACGACTTTCCGTGTCCTGCTTCGCCTCATCATCATCATCATCATCATCATCATCATCATTAGCGTGAAGCTCCTGCCTGATGCCCATTGATTTCAAGTCTGCCCTTGCTTTCGGCCCATCTTTGGTCCTCTCTGGCATGTTGAGCAGGGTACCAAGCAGACTCTCGCACACGTTCTTCGTGATATGCATGACATCAAGGCTGTGAGGCACACGGTGGATCTTCCAGTATGGCAAGTCCCAGAAAACAGACCTCGTTTTCCATACCTTCAGCAGCGGCTCTGGCGCCTTTCGCTTCTTTCCCGGCAGTGGGCAGTCTTTCCAATTTTTCAACAGCTTGTCTATTTCATCGCCGCTCCTCGTACACGGGCGTTTTCGGGGTTCGGTTTCACCATCGAACAGATCCTTGCGTTTCCTCCACGGGTCATCGTCGCGAAGCCACCTTCGATGTCCCATGAACACGGTTTTCGAAGACCCGGGATCTCTATCTAGCTGGCGATACATTGTGTCATCCATGCACCTTACGCATCCAGAAAATCCGTGGACTACCTGCCCCGCGAGATATCCATAACCGAGATAGTCGTGCACCGTCGTGAGTAGTGCGGCTCTCATAGGGAAATATTCTTTCTCTGCGGCGTCCCACGTATTGGCTGGCGTTTTCCACAGCGTGTCAAGCTCCTCTTTCAGCAGCCCCAGATACAGATTGATGTCGTTCCCTGGTTGTTTCGGCCCTTCAATTAGCATACTCATGTGAATGTACTTCCTCTTCATGCACAACCAGGGGGAAGGTTGTACATCCACACAAACACAGGCCAGGTGCTATGTGTGCTTCTCTGGCTGCCAAACTGATTGACTCCATCGGTGCTCGCGCCCAGCACGATGTTCCTTGGATCGTTCCCAAATTCTGGGTATTCGAAGTTCAACGCTTGCCACTGGCTCGCATCCTTAGGGTGACTCAGCATCTTGTCTTTTTTATCTATCTCCGGATCATTTGCGTCATCTTCTCGCTTCTTCTCCTCCCTATCCGCGTGCCAACGCAGGAGCTTTGCTACCTTAGGGTCCGCGAAATACCGCTGCAGACGAGGAGTGATCGGAAAGTACCACACCGATTTTCGAGGAGCTTTCTTCCTCTTCTTGTATCGAGTGACGCCGCACACCGGACATATGGTAGACTCCGCGTGCTCGTCCCGATAAATGATGCAATTGTTCATGCACACATGGTATTTCAC
>NW_025231714.1:9798-10848 GCF_018294505.1 Triticum aestivum | reverse complement strand
TCAAATAAGTTTAAAAAAATGAAATCCCTTTGTAACAGACGAGTTTCCGGATGAAATCCTGATACTTTGAAAGAGATTGTCCGTTTTGTACACGAAGTGCATCCAGTTTTTGCTGTAACCCTCTCAACTTTCTTGCACATGCTATGTGGATGAAATGATGATACCATGCCAACTTTCAACCTTTTCAGAGTTCATTTGAAATGCTTTTCAATTTTAGGGTCTTATAGCTCAAAATAATTAGTAAATGCATGAAAAATAACAAATGAAGTCAGAAAGGATTGAAAAATGATGATGTGGCTTTGAATGGTGCATTTTGAACACACAAAAAGTCAGGAGTTCAAATAAGTTTTAAAAAATGAAATCCCTTTTTAACAGACGAGTTTCCGGATGAAATCCTGATACTTTGAAAGAGATTGTCTGTTTTGTACACAAAGTGCATCCAGTTTTTGCCGTAAGCCTCTCAACTTTCTTGCACATGCTATGTGGATGAAATGATGATACAATGCCAACTTTCAACCTTTTCAGAGTTCAATTGAAATGCTTTTCTATTTTAGGGTCTTATAGCTCAAAATAATTAGTAAATGCATGAAAAATTACAAATGAAGTCAGAAAGGATTGAAAAATGATGATGTGCCTTTGCATGGTGCATTTTGAACACACAAAAAGTCAGGAATTGAAATAAGTTTTAAAAAACGAAATACCTTTGTAACAGACGAGTTTCCGGATGAAATCCTGATACTTTGAAAGAGATTGTCCGTTTTGTACACGAAATGCATCCAGTTTTTGCCGTAAGCCTCTCAACTTTCTTGCACATGCTATGTGGATGAAATGATGATACCATGCCAACTTTCAACCTTTTCAGAGTTCATTTGAAATGCTTTTCAATTTTAGGGTCTTATAGCTCAAAATAATTATTAATGCATGAAAAATAACAAATGAAGTCAGAAAGGATTAAAAAATGATGATGTGGCTTTGAATGGTGCATTTTGAACACACAAAAAGTCAGGAGTTCAAATAAGTTTTAAAAAATGAAATCCCTTTGTAATAGAC
>NW_025231714.1:3351-4047 GCF_018294505.1 Triticum aestivum | reverse complement strand
AAGAGATTGTCCGTTTTGTACACGAAGTGCATCCAGTTTTTGCTGTAACCCTCTCAACTTTCTTGCACATGCTATGTGGATGAAATGATGATACCATGCCAACTTTCAACCTTTTCAGAGTTCATTTGAAATGCTTTTCAATTTTAGGGTCTTATAGCTCAAAATAATTAGTAAATGCATGAAAAATAACAAATGAAGTCAGAAAGGATTGAAAAATGATGATTTGGCTTTGCATGGTGCATTTTGAACACACAAAAAGTCAGGAGTTCAAATAAGTTTTAAAAAACGAAATACCTTCGTAACAGTTGAGTTTCCGGATGAAATCCTGATACTTTGAAAGAGATTGTCCGTTTTGTACACGAAATGCATCCAGTTTTAGCCGTAAGCCTCTCAACTTTCTTGCACATGCTATGTGGATGAAATGATGATACCATGCCAACTTTCAACCTTTTTAGAGTTCATTTGAAATGCTTTTCAATTTTAGGGTCTTATAGCTCAAAATAATTAGTAAATGCATGAAAAATAACAAATGAAGTCAGAAAGGATTAAAAAATGATGATGTGGCTTTGAACTGTGCATTTTGAACACACAAAAAGTCAGGAGTTCAAAAAAGTTTTAAAAAATGAAATCCCTTTGTAACAGATGAGTTTCCGGATGAAATCCTGATACTTTGAAAGAGATTGTTCGTTTTGTACA
>NW_025231714.1:0-963 GCF_018294505.1 Triticum aestivum | reverse complement strand
GCTATGTGGATGAAATGATGATACCATGCCAACTTTCAACCTTTTCAGAGTTCATTTGAAATGCTTTTCAATTTTAGGGTCTTATAGCTCAAAATAATTAGTAAATGCATGAAAAATAACAAATGAAGTCAGAAAGGATTAAAAAATGATGATGTGGCTTTGAATGGTGCATTTTGAACACACAAAAAGTCAGGAGTTCAAATAAGTTTTAAAAAATGAAATCCCTTTGTAACAGATGAGTTTCCGGATGAAATCCTGATACTTTGAAAGAGATTGTCCGTTTTGTACACGAAATGCATCCAGTTTTTGCGTAACCCTCTCAAATTTCTTGCACATGCTATGTGGATGAAATGATGATACCATGCCAACTTTCAACCTTTTCAGAGTTCATTTGAAATGCTTTTCAATTTTAGGGTCTTATAGCTCAAAATAATTAGTAAGTGCATGAAAAATAACAAATGAAGTCAGAAAGGATTGAAAAATGATGATGTGGCTTTGAATGGTGCATTTTGAACACACAAAAAGTTAGGAGGTCAAATAAGTTTAAAAAAATGAAATCCCTTTGTAACAGACGAGTTTCCGGATGAAATCCTGATACTTTGAAAGAGATTGTCCGTTTTGTACACGAAGTGCATCCAGTTTTTGCTGTAACCCTCTCAACTTTCTTGCACATGCTATGTGGATGAAATGATGATACCATGCCAACTTTCAACCTTTTCAGAGTTCATTTGAAATGCTTTTCAATTTTAGGGTCTTATAGCTCAAAATAATTAGTAAATGCATGAAAAATAACAAATGAAGTCAGAAAGGATTGAAAAATGATGATGTGGCTTTGAATGGTGCATTTTGAACACACAAAAAGTCAGGAGTTCAAATAAGTTTTAAAAAATGAAATCCCTTTTTAACAGACGAGTTTCCGGATGAAATCCTGATACTTTGAAAGAGATTGTCTGTTTTGTACAC
>NW_025231713.1:10133-10849 GCF_018294505.1 Triticum aestivum | reverse complement strand
CACGTGCTCGTCTCGGCGTCCGTCATCGCTACCCCGACGACGTCCTCCTCGACTCGCGTAACCCTGAGATAGACAGGGTGGCATTGGTGTCATGTGCTCGTCTCGCCGTCCGTCGTCTTTACCGCGACGACGTCTGCCTCGACTCGAGTTACCCTAAGATAGACAGGGTGGCATTCATGTCACGTGCTCGTCTCGGCGTCCGTCTGTCGCTACCGCAACAATGTCCGCCTCGACTCGCGTTAACCTAAGATAAACAGGATGGCATTGGTGTCACGTGCTCGTCTCGGCGTCCGTCCTCGCAACCGCGACGACGTCCGCCTCGACTCACGTAACCCTAAGATAGACAGGGTGGCATTGGTGTCACGTGCTTGTCTCGGCGTCAGTCGTCGGTACCGCTACGACGTCCGCCTCGACTCGCGTTACCATAAGATAGACAGGGTGGCATTCGTATAACGTGCTTGTCTCGGCGTCCGTCGTCGCTACCGCGACGACGTCTGCCTCGACTCGCGTTACCCTAGGATAGACAGGGTGGCGGTGGTGCCACGTGCTCATCTCGGTGTCCGTCGTCGCTACAGTGACAACGTCTGCCACGAGTCACGTAGCCCTAATATAGACAGGGTGGCATTGGTGTCACGTGCTCGTCTCGTCGTCCGTCGTTGCTTCCTCGACGACGTCCGCCTCAACTCGCGTTACCCTAAGATAGACAGGGTGGCATT
>NW_025231713.1:6904-7416 GCF_018294505.1 Triticum aestivum | reverse complement strand
GTGGCATTGGTGTCACGTGCTCGTCTCGGCGTCCGTCGTCGCTACCTCGACAACGTCAGCCTCGACTCGCGTTACCCTAAGATAGACAGGGTGGCAGTGGTGCCACGTGCTCGTCTCGGCGTCCGTCGTCGCCACAGCCACGACGCCCGCCTTTACTCGCGTTACCCTAATATAGACAGGGTGGCAGTGGTGCCACGTGCTCGTCTCGGCGTCCGTTGTCGCTACAGCCACGACGCCCGCCTCGACTCGCGTTACCCTAAGATAGACAGGGTGGCAGTGGTGCCACGTGCTCGTCTCGGCGTCCGTCGTTGCTACAGCCACGACGTACGTCTCGATTCGCGTTACCCTAAGATAGACAGGGTGGCAGGGATGTCACGTGCTCGTCTCGGCGTCCGTCGTCGCTACCACGACGACGTCCGCCTCGACTCGCGTAACCCTAAGATAGACACTGTGGCATTGGTGTCACGTGCTCGTCTCGGCGTCCGTCGTCGCTACAGTCACGTCGTCCGCCT
>NW_025231713.1:6042-6894 GCF_018294505.1 Triticum aestivum | reverse complement strand
GGTGGCGGTGGTGCCACGTGCTCATCTCGGCGTCCGTCGTCGCTACAGTGACGACGTCCGCCACGACTCACGTAACCCTAATATACACAGGGTGGCATTGGTGTCACGTGCTCGTCTCGTCGTCCGTCGTCGTTACCGCGACGACGTCCTCCTCGACTCGTGTTACCCTAAGATAGACAGGGTGGCATTCGCGTCACGTGCTCGTCTCGGCATCAGTCGTCGCTACCACGACGATGTCCGCCTCGACTCGCGTTACCCTAGGATAGACAGGGTGGCGGTGGTGCCACGTGCTCATCTCGGCGTCCGTCGTCGCTACAGTGACGACGTCCGCCTCGACTCGCGTTACCCTAAGATAGACAGGGTGGCGGTGGTGCCACGTGCTCGTCTCGGCGTCCGTCGTCGCTACATTGTAGACGTCCGCCTCGACTCGCGTTACCCTAAGATAGACAGGGTGGCGGTGGTGCCACGTGCTCATCTCAGCGTCCGTCGTCGCTACAGTGACGACGTCCGCCTCGACTCGTGTTACCCTAAGATAGACAGGGTGGCGGTGGTGCCACGTGCTCGTCTCGGCGTCCGTCGCTGCTACAGCCACGACGCCCGCCTCGACTCGCGTTACCCTAAGATAGACAGGGTGGCCGTGGTGCCACGTGCTCGTCTCGGCATCCGTCGTCGCTACAGCCACGACGTCCGCCTCGACTCGCGTTACCCTAAGATAGACAGGGTGGCAGGGGTGTCACGTGCTCGTCTCGGCGTCCGTCGTCGCTACCACGACGACGTCCGCCTCGACTCGCGTAACCCTAAGATAGACACGGTGGCATTGGTGTCACGTGCTCGTCTCGGCGTCCGTCGTCG
>NW_025231713.1:5182-6032 GCF_018294505.1 Triticum aestivum | reverse complement strand
TGGCAATTGTGTCACGTGCTCGTCTCGGCATCCGTCGTCGCTACCGCAACGTCGTCCGCCTCGACTCGCGGTACCCTAAGATAGACAGGGTGGCGGTGGTGCCACGTGCTCGTCTCGGCGTCCGTCGTCGCTACAGTCATGACGTCCGCCTCGACTCGCGTTACCCTAAGATAGATAGGGCGGCATTGGTGTCATGTGCTCGTCTCGGCGTCCGTAGTCGCTACCGCGACGACGTCCGCCTCGACTTGAGTTACCCTAAGATAGACAGGGTGGCATTCATGTCACGTGCTCGTCTCGGCGTCCGTCTTTCGCTACCGCGATGACGTTCGCCTCGACTTGCGTTAACCTAAGATAAACAGGGTGGCATTGGTTTCACGTGCTCGTCTCGGCGTCCGTCGTCGCTACCAGGACGACGTCCGCCTCGACTCACGTAACCCTAAGATAGACAGGGTGGCATTGGTGTCACGTGCTCATCTCGGCGTCCGTCGTCGCTACCGCAACGTCGTCCGCCTCGACTCGCGTTACCCGAAGATAGACAGGGTGGCGGTGGTGCCACGTGCTCGTCTCGGCGTCCGTCGTCGCTACAGTGTAGACGTCCGCCTCGACTCGCGTTACCCTAAGATAGACAGGGTGGCGGAGGTGCCACGTGCTCGTCTCGGCGTCCGTCGTCGCTACAGTGTAGACGTCCGCCTCGACTCGCGTTACCCTAATATAGACAGGGTGGTAGTGGTGTCACGTGCTCGTCTCGGCGTCCGTCGTCGCTACAGCCACGACGTCCGCCTCGACTCGCGTTACCATAAGATAGACAGGGTGGCATTGGTGTCACGTGCTTTTCTCGGCGTCCGTCGTC
>NW_025231713.1:3608-5172 GCF_018294505.1 Triticum aestivum | reverse complement strand
TGACGACGTCCGCCACGACTCACGTAACCCTAATATACACAGGGTGGCATTGGTGTCACGTGCTCGTCTCGTCGTCCGTCGTCGTTACCGCGACGACGTCCTCCTCGACTCGTGTTACCCTAAGATAGACAGGGTGGCATTCGTGTCACGTGCTCGTCTCGGCATCAGTCGTCCCTACCACGACGATGTCCGCCTCGACTCGCGTTACCCTAAGATAGACAGGGTGGCCGTGGTGCCACGTGCTCATCTCGGCGTCCGTCGTCGCTACAGTGACGACGTCCGCCTCGACTCGCGTTACCCTAAGATAGACAGGGTGGCGGTGGTGCCATGTGCTCGTCTCGGCGTCCGTCATCGCTACATTGTAGACGTCCGCCTCGACTCGCGTTACCCTAAGATAGACAGGGTGGCGGTGGTGCCACGTGCTCATCTCATCGTCCGTCGTCGCTACAGTGACGACGTCCGCCTCGACTCGCGTTACCCTAAGATAGACAGGGTGGCGGTGGTGCCACGTGCTCGTCTCGGCGTCCGTCGCTGCTACAGCCACGACGCCCGCCTCGACTCGCGTTACCCTAAGATAGACAGGGTGGCAGTGGTGCCACGTGCTCGTCTCGGCATCCGTCGTCGCTACAGCCACGACGTCCGCCTCGACTCGCGTTACCCTAAGATTGACAGGGTGGCAGGGGTGTCACGTGCTCGTCTCGGCGTCCATCGTCGCTACCACGACGACGTCCGCCTCGACTCGCGTAACCCTAAGATAGACACGGTGGCATTGGTGTCACGTGCTCGTCTCGGCGTCCGTCGTCGCTACCTCGACAACGTCAGCCTCGACTCGCGTTACCCTAAGATAGACAGGGTGGCGGTGGTGCCACGTGCTCGTCTCGGCGTCCGTCGTCGCTACAATGTAGACGTCCGCCTCGACTCGCGTTACTCTAAGATAGACAGGGTGGCAGTGGTGTCACGTGCTCGTCTCGGCGTCCGTCGTCGCTACAGTCATGACGTCCGCCTCGACTCGCGTTACCCTAAGATAGATAGGGTGGCATTGGTGTCATGTGCTCATCTCGGCGTCCGTCGTCGCTACCGCGACGACGTCCGCCTCGACTCGAGTTACCCTAAGATAGACAGGGTGGCATTCATGTCACGTGCTCGTCTCGGCGTCCGTCTTTCGCTACCGAGACGACGTCCGCCTCGACTTGCGTTAACCTAAGATAAACAGGGTGGCATTGGTTTCACGTGCTCGTCTCGGCGTCCGTCGTCGCTACCAGGACGACGTCCGCCTCGACTCACCTAACCCTAAGATAGACAGGGTGGCATTGGTGTCACGTGCTCGTCTCGGCGTCCGTCGTCGCTACCGCGACGTAATCCGCCTCGACTCGCGTTACCCGAAGATAGACAGGGTGGCGGTGGTGCCACGTGCTCGTCTCGGCGTCCGTCGTCGCTACAGTGTAGACGTCCGCCTCGACTCGCGTTACCCTAAGATAGACAGGGTGGCGGTGGTGCCACGTGCTCGTCTCGGCGTCCGTCGTCGCTACAGTGTAGACGTCTGCCTCGACTCGCGTTACCCTAA
>NW_025231713.1:2626-3598 GCF_018294505.1 Triticum aestivum | reverse complement strand
GCGTCCGTCGCTGCTACAGCCACGACGCCCGCCTCGACTCGCGTTACCCTAAGATAGACAGGGTGGCAGTGGTGCCACGTGCTCGTCTCGGCGTCCGTCGTCGCTACAGCCACGACGTCCGCCTCGACTCGCGTTACCCTAAGATAGACAGGGTGGCAGGGGTGTCACGTGCTCGTCTCGGCGTCCGTCGTCGCTACCACGACGACGTCCGCCTCGACTCGCGTAACCCTAAGATAGACACGGTGGCATTGGTGTCACGTGCTCGTCTCGGCGTCCGTCGTCGCTACCTCGACAACGTCAGCCTCGACTCGCGTTACCCTAAGATAGACAGGGTGGCAGTGGTGCCACGTGCTCGTCTCGGCGTCCGTCGTCGCCACAGCCACGACGCCCGCCTCGACTCGCGTTACCCTAAGATAGACAGGGTGGCAGTGGTGCCACGTGCTCGTCTCGGCGTCCGTCGTCGCTACAGCCACGACGCCCGCCTCGACTCGCGTTACCCTAAGATAGACAGGGTGGCAGTGGTGCCACGTGCTCGTCTCGGCGTCCGTCGTCGCTACAGCCACGACGTACGTCTCGATTCGCGTTACCCTAAGATAGACAGGGTGGCAGGGGTGTCACGTGCTCGTCTCGGCGTCCGTCGTCGCTACCACGACGACGTCCGCCTCGACTCGCGTAACCCTAAGATAGACACGGTGGCATTGGTGTCACGTGCTCGTCTCGGCGTCCGTCGTCGCTACAGTCACGTCGTCCGCCTCGACTCGCGTTACCCTAAGATAGACAGGGTGGCATTGGTGTCATGTGCTCGTCTCGGCGTCCGTCGTCGCTACCGGGACGACGTCCGCCTCGACTCGCGTAACCCTAAGATAGATAGGGTGGCATTGGTGTCATGTGCTCGTCTCGGCGTCCGTCGTCGCTACCGCGACGACGTCCGCCTCGACTCGAGTTACCCTAAGATAGACAGGGTGGCATTCA
>NW_025231713.1:1316-1818 GCF_018294505.1 Triticum aestivum | reverse complement strand
CGCCGTCCGTCTGTCGCTACCGCGACGATGTCCGCCTCGACTCGCGTTAACCTAAGATAAACAGGGTGGCATTGGTGTCACGTGCTCGTCTCGGCGTCCGTCATCGCTACCGCGACGACGTCCGGCTCGACTCACGTAACTCTAAGATAGACAGGGTGGCATTGGTGTCACGTGCTCGTCTCGGCATCAGTCGTCGCTACCGCGACGGCGTCCGCCTCGACTCGCGTTACCATAAGATAGACAGGGTGGCATTCGTATAACGTGCTCGTCTCGGTGTCCGTCGTCGCTACCGTGACGACGTCCGCCTCGACTCGCGTTACCCTAGGATAGACAGGGTGGCGGTGGTGCCACGTGCTCATCTCGGCGTCCGTCGTCGCTACAGTGACGACGTCCGCCACGACTCACGTAACCCTAATATACACAGGGTGGCATTGGTGTCACGTGCTCGTCTCGTCGTCCGTCGTCGTTACCGCGACGACGTCCTCCTCGACTCGTGTTACCC
>NW_025231713.1:0-501 GCF_018294505.1 Triticum aestivum | reverse complement strand
CGTTACCCGAAGATAGACAGGGTGGCGGTGGTGCCACGTGCTCGTCTCGGCGTCCGTCGTCGCTACAGTGTAGACGTCCGCCTCGACTCGCGTTACCCTAAGATAGACAGGGTGGCGGTGGTGCCACGTGCTCGTCTCGGCGTCCGTCGTCGCTACAGTGTAGACGTCTGCCTCGACTCGCGTTACCCTAATATAGACAGGGTGGTAGTGGTGTCACGTGCTCGTCTCGGCGTCCGACGTCGCTACAGCCACGACGTCCGCCTCGACTCGCGTTACCATAAGATAGACAGGGTGGCATTGGTGTCACGTGCTTGTCTCGGCGTCCGTCGTCGCTATCGCGACGACGTCCGCCTCGACTCGAGTTACCCTAAGACAGACGGGGTGGCATTTATGTCACGTGCTCGTCTCGGCGTCCGTCTGTCGCTACCTCGACGACGTCCGCCTCGACTCGCGTTACCCTAAGATAGACAGGGCGGTATGGTGTCACGTGCTCGTCTCGGC
>NW_025231712.1:9355-10853 GCF_018294505.1 Triticum aestivum | reverse complement strand
GGTTTGGTTTAGTCCTTTTGGTTTGGTCAATTTGGGCCAGGTACTTCTATGTTGAAGGGCCTTTGATGGGCTTTCATAGAGACCGTGAAAAATAATTGGGTCAAAATAAATCAACATTGTGGGAATTGAACACAGGACCTCCTGTCTAGATCTTCGATGCAACTAATTAAGCGAATGAGCAAACTAAAGGAAAGATTGCGTCCTTTTCTTGGTTTGGTTTAGTCCTTTTCATTTGGTCAATCTAGGCCAGGTACTTCTATGTTGATTTCTATATTGAAAGGAAGGATCCATAGGCTTCAATGTGTTGGGGCTACTAAATTAAAAAAGGAATTATCCTACTATTACAGGGAATATGTATTCTTGGTTTGGTTTAGTCCTTTTCGTTTGGTCAATCTGGGCCAGGTACCTCCTCCCTCCCCCTATATATAGTGAGGGAGAGAGAGGGCAGCCGCACCCTTCCCATGGCACAGCCCTCTCCCTCCTCCAACACCTCCTCCTCCTCCGTAGTGTTTGGCGATGAAGGAAATATGCCCTAGAGGCAATAATAAAGTTATTATTTACTTCCTCATATCATGATAAATGTTTATTATTCATGCTAGAATTGTATTAACCGGAAACATGATACATGTGTGAATACATAGACAAACATATAGTCACTAGTATGCCTCTACTTGACTAGCTCATTAATCAAAGATGGTTATGTTTCCTAACCATTGACATGTGTTGTCATTTGATTAACGGGATCACATCATTAGGAGAATGAGGTGATTGACATGACCCATCCCGTTAGCTTAGCACTTGATCATTTAGTATTCTGCTATTGCTTCCTTCATGACTTATACATGTTCCTGTAACTATGAGAATTGTGTAACTCCCGTTTACCGGAGGAACACTTTGGGTACTACCAAACGTCACAACGTAACTGGGTGATTATAAAGGAGGACTACAGGTGTCTCCGAAGGTACATGTTGAGTTAGCATAATTCGAGATTAGGTTTTGTCACTCCGATTGTCGGAGAGGTATCTCTGGGCCCTCTCGGCAATGCTCATCCCCTAAGCCTTGCAAGCATGTAACTAATGAGTTAGTTATAAGATGAAGTATTACAGAACGAGTAAAGAGACTTGTCGATAACGAGATTGAACTAGGTATTGGATACCGACGATCGAATCTCGGACAAGTAACATACCGATGACAAAGGGAACAACGTATGTTGTTATGCGGTTTGACCGATAAAGATCTTCGTAGAATATGTAGGAACCAATATGGGCATCCAGGTCCCGCTATTGGTTATTGACCAGAGATGTGTCTCAGTCATGTCTACATCGTTCTCGAACCGTAGGGTCCGCACGCTTAAGGTTTCGATGACAGTTATATTATGAGTTTATGTATTTTGATGTACCGAAGGTTGTTCGGAGTCCCGGATATGATTACGGACATGACGAGGAGTCTCGAAATGGTCGAGACATAAAGATTGATATATTGGACGGATATATTTGGA
>NW_025231712.1:6909-7741 GCF_018294505.1 Triticum aestivum | reverse complement strand
CGCGAAAAATAATTGGGTCAAAATAAATCAACATTGTGGGAATTGAACACAGGACCTCCTGTCTAGATCTTCGATGTAACTAATTAAGCGAATGAGCAAACTAAAGGAAGGATTGCGTCCTTTTCTTGGTTTGGTTTAGTCCTTTTCGTTTGGTCAATCTAGGCCAGGTACTTGTATGTTGATTTCTATATTGAAAGGGAGGATCCATAGGCTTCAATGTGTTGGGGCTTCTAAATTAAAAAAGGAATTATCCTACTATTAAAGGGAATATGTATTCTAGGTTTGGTTTTGTCCTTTTCGTTTGGTCAATCTGGGCCAGGTACTTCTATGTTGATTTCTATATTGAAAGGAAGGATCCATAGGCTTCAATGTGTTTGGGCTTCTAAATTAAAAAGGAATTATCCTACTATTAAAGGGAATATGTATTCTGGGTTTGGTTTTGTCCTTTTCGTTTGGTCAATCTGGGCCAGGTACTTCTATGATGATGGGCCTTTTATGGGCTTTCATAGAGACCGCGAAAAATAATTGGGTCAAAATAAATCAACATTGGGGGAATTGAACATAGGACCTCCTGTCTAGATCTTCGATGTAACTAATTAAAAGAATGAGCAAACTAAAGGAAGGATTGCGTCCTTTTCTTGGTTTGGTTTAGTCCTCTTCGTTTGGTCAATGTGGGCCAGGTACTTCTATGTTGATTTCTATATTGAAAGGAAGGATCCATAGGCTTCAATGTGTTGGGGCTACTAAATTAAAAAAGGAATTATCCTACTATTAAAGGGAATATGTATTCTTGGTTTGGTTTAGTCCTTTTCGTTTGGTCAATCTGGGCCAG
>NW_025231712.1:4792-5341 GCF_018294505.1 Triticum aestivum | reverse complement strand
AGGCCCTCCTGTCTAGATCTTCAATGTAACTAATTAAGCGAATGAGCAAACTAAAGGAAGGACTGCGTCCTTTTCATGGTTTGGTTTAGTCCTTTTCGTTTGGTCAATCTGGGCCAGGTACTTCTATGTTGATTTCTATATTGAAAGGAAGGATCCATAGGCTTCAATGTGTTGGGGCTTCTAAATTAAAAAAAGGAATTATCCTACTATTAAAGGGAATATGTATTCTAGTTTTGGTTTTGTCCTTTTCGTTTGGTCAATCTGGGCCAGGTACTTCTATGTTGATGGGCCTTTTATGGGCTTTCATAGAGACCGCGAAAAATAATTGGGTCAAAATAAATCAACATTGTGGGAATTGAACACAGGACCTCCTGTCTAGATCTTCGATGTAACTAATTAAAAGAATGAGCAAACTAAAGGAAGGATTGCGTCCTTTTCTTGGTTTGGTTTAGTCCTCTTCGTTTGGTCAATGTGGCCAGGTACGTCTATGTTGATTTCTATATTGAAAGGAAGGATCCATAGGCTTCAATGTGTTTGGACTACTAAATT
>NW_025231712.1:4316-4782 GCF_018294505.1 Triticum aestivum | reverse complement strand
GTTTGGTCAATCTGGGCCAGGTACTTTTATCTTGATTTCTATATTGAAAGGAAGGAACCATAGGCTTCAATGTGTTGGGGCTACTAAATTAAAAAAGGAATTATCCTACTATTAAAGGGAATATGTATTCTTGGTTTGGTTTAGTCCTTTTCGTTTGGTCAATCTGGGCCAGGTACTTCTATGTTGATGGGCCTTTTACGGGCTTTCATAGAGACCGCGAAAAATAATTGGGTCAAAATAAATCAACATTGTGGGAATTGAACACATGACCTTCTGTCTATATCTTCAATGTAACTAATTAAGCGAATGAGCAAACTAAAGGAAGGATTGCGTCCTTTTCTTGGTTTGGTTTAGTCCTTTTCGTTTGGTCAATCTGGGCTACGTACTTCTATGTTGATTTCTATATTGAAAGGAAGGATCCATAGGCTTCAATATGTTGGGGCTACTAAATTAAAAAAGGAATTAT
>NW_025231712.1:3615-4306 GCF_018294505.1 Triticum aestivum | reverse complement strand
GAATGAGCAAACTAAAGGAAGGATTGCGTCCTTTTCTTGGTTTGGTTTAGTCCTCTTCGTTTGGTCAATGTGGCCAGGTACTTCTATGTTGATTTCTATATTGAAAGGAAGGATCCATAGGCTTCAATGTGTTTGGGCTACTAAATTAAAAAAGGAATTATCCTACTATTAAAGGGAATATGTATTCTTGGTTTGGTTTAGTCCTTTTCGTTTGGTCAATCTGGGCCAGGTACTTCTATGTTGATGGGCCTTTTATGGGCTTTCATAGAGACCACGAAAAATAATTGGGTCAAAATAAATCAACATTGTGGGAATTGAACAAAGGACCTCCTGTCTAGATCTTCGATGTAGCTAATTAAGCGAATGAGCAAACTAAAGGAAGGATTGCGTCCTTTTCTTGGTTTGGTTTAGTCCTTCTCGTTTGGTCAATCTGGGCCAGGTTCTTCTATGTTGATTTCTATATTGAAAGGAAGGATCCATAGGCTTCAATCTGTTGGGGCTACTAAATTAAAAAAGGAATTATCCTACTATTAAAGGGAATATGTATTCTTGGTTTGGTTTAGTCCTTTTCGTTTGGTCAATCTGGGCCAGGTACTTCTATGTTGATGGGCCTTTTATGGGCTTTCATAGAGACCGCGAAAAATAATTGGGTCAAAATAAATCAACATTGTGGGAATTGAACACAGGACCT
>NW_025231712.1:2371-3605 GCF_018294505.1 Triticum aestivum | reverse complement strand
TGTATTCTTGGTTTGGTTTAGTCCTTTTCGTTTGGTCAATCTGGGCCAGGTACTTCTATGTTGATGGGCCTTTTATGGGCTTTCATAGAGACCACGAAAAATAATTGGGTCAAAATAAATCAACATTGTGGGAATTGAACAAAGGACCTCCTGTCTAGATCTTCGATGTAACTAATTAAGCGAATGAGCAAACTAAAGGAAGGACTGCGTCCTTTTCTTGGTTTGGTTTAGTCCTTTTTGTTTGGTCAATCTGGGCCAGGTACTTCTATGTTGATTTCTATATTGAAAGGAAGGATCCATAGGCTTCAATGTGTTGGGGCTACTAAACTAAAAAAGGAATTATCCTACTATTAAGGGGAATAGGTATTCTTGGTTTGGTTTAGTCCTTTTTGTTTGGTCAATCTGGGCCAGGTACTTCTAAGTTGATGGGCCTTTTATGGGCTTTCATAGAGACCGCGAAAAATAATTGGGTCAAAATAAATCAACATTGTGGGAATTGAACACAGGACCTCCTGTCTAGACCTTCGATGTAACTAATTAAGCGAATGAGCAAACTAAAGGAAGGATTGCGTCCTTTTCTTGGTTTGGTTTAGTCCTCTTCGTTTGGTCAATGTGGCCAGGTACTTCTATGTTGATTTCTATATTGAAAGGAAGGATCCATAGGCTTCAATGTGTTTGGGCTACTAAATTAAAAAAGGAATTATCCTACTATTAAAGGGAATATGTATTCTTGGTTTGGTTTAGTCCTTTTCGTTTGGTCAATCTGGGCCAGGTACTTCTATGTTGATGGGCCTTTTATGGGCTTTCATAGAGACCACGAAAAATAATTGGGTCAAAATAAATCAACATTGTGGGAATTGAACAAAGGACCTCCTGTCTAGATCTTCGATGTAGCTAATTAAGCGAATGAGCAAACTAAAGGAAGGATTGCGTCCTTTTCTTGGTTTGGTTTAGTCCTTCTCGTTTGGTCAATCTGGGCCAGGTTCTTCTATGTTGATTTCTATATTGAAAGGAAGGATCCATAGGCTTCAATCTGTTGGGGCTACTAAATTAAAAAAGGAATTATCCTACTATTAAAGGGAATATGTATTCTTGGTTTGGTTTAGTCCTTTTCGTTTGGTCAATCTGGGCCAGGTACTTCTATGTTGATGGGCCTTTTATGGGCTTTCATAGAGACCGCGAAAAATAATTGGGTCAAAATAAATCAACATTGTGGGAATTGAACACAGGACCT
>NW_025231712.1:1600-2361 GCF_018294505.1 Triticum aestivum | reverse complement strand
TCTTGGTTTGGTTTAGTCCTTTTTGTTTGGTCAATCTGGGCCAGGTACTTCTATGTTGATGGGCCTTTTATGGGCTTTCATAGATACCGCGAAAAATAATTGGGTCAAAATAAAACAACATTGTGGGAATTGAACACAGGACCTCCTGTCTAGATCTTCGATGTAACTAATTAAGCGAATGAGCAAACTAAAGGAAGGATTGCGTCCTTTTCTTGGTTTGGTTTAGTCCTTTTCGTTTGGTCAATCTGGGCCAGGTACTTGTATGTTGATTTCTATATTGAAAGGAAGGATCCATAGGCTTCAATGTGTTGGGGCTTCTAAATTAAAAAAGGAATTATCCTACTATTAAAGGGAATATGTATTCTAGGTTTGGTTTAGTCCTTTTCGTTTGGTCAATCTGGGCCAGGTACTTCTATGTTGATTTCTATATTGAAAGGAAGGATCCATAGGCTTCAATGTGTTTGGGCTTCTAAATTAAAAAAGGAATTATCCTACTATTAAAGGGAATATGTATTCTAGGTTTGGTTTTGTCCTTTTCGTTTGGTCAATCTGGGCCAGGTACTTCTATGATGATGGGCCTTTTATGGGCTTTCATAGAGACCGCGAAAAATAATTGGGTCAAAATAAATCAACATTGGGGGAATTGAACATAGGACCTCCTGTCTAGATCTTCGATGTAACTAATTAAAAGAATGAGCAAACTAAAGGAAGGATTGCGTCCTTTTCTTGGTTTGGTTTAGTCCTCTTTGTTTGGTCAATGT
>NW_025231712.1:758-1590 GCF_018294505.1 Triticum aestivum | reverse complement strand
CGCGAAAAATAATTGGGTCAAAATAAATCAACATTGTGGGAATTGAACACAGGACCTCCTGTCTAGATCTTCGATGTAACTAATTAAGCGAATGAGCAAACTAAAGGAAGGATTGCGTCCTTTTCTTGGTTTGGTTTAGTCCTTTTCGTTTGGTCAATCTAGGCCAGGTACTTGTATGTTGATTTCTATATTGAAAGGGAGGATCCATAGGCTTCAATGTGTTGGGGCTTCTAAATTAAAAAAGGAATTATCCTACTATTAAAGGGAATATGTATTCTAGGTTTGGTTTTGTCCTTTTCGTTTGGTCAATCTGGGCCAGGTACTTCTATGTTGATTTCTATATTGAAAGGAAGGATCCATAGGCTTCAATGTGTTTGGGCTTCTAAATTAAAAAGGAATTATCCTACTATTAAAGGGAATATGTATTCTGGGTTTGGTTTTGTCCTTTTCGTTTGGTCAATCTGGGCCAGGTACTTCTATGATGATGGGCCTTTTATGGGCTTTCATAGAGACCGCGAAAAATAATTGGGTCAAAATAAATCAACATTGGGGGAATTGAACATAGGACCTCCTGTCTAGATCTTCGATGTAACTAATTAAAAGAATGAGCAAACTAAAGGAAGGATTGCGTCCTTTTCTTGGTTTGGTTTAGTCCTCTTCGTTTGGTCAATGTGGGCCAGGTACTTCTATGTTGATTTCTATATTGAAAGGAAGGATCCATAGGCTTCAATGTGTTGGGGCTACTAAATTAAAAAAGGAATTATCCTACTATTAAAGGGAATATGTATTCTTGGTTTGGTTTAGTCCTTTTCGTTTGGTCAATCTGGGCCAG
>NW_025231712.1:0-748 GCF_018294505.1 Triticum aestivum | reverse complement strand
AGGAAGGATCCATAGGCTTCAATGTGTTGGGGCTTCTAAATTAAAAAAGGAATTATCCTACTATTAAAGGGAATATGTATTCTAGGTTTGGTTTTGTCCTTTTCGTTTGGTCAATCTGGGCCAGGTACTTCTATGTTGATGGGCCTTTTATGGGCTTTCATAGAGACCGTGAAAAATAATTGGGTCAAAATAAATCTACATTGTGGGAATTGAACACAGGACCTCCTCTCTAGATATTCGATGTAACTAATTAAGCGAATGAGCAAACTAAAGGAAGGATTGCGTCCTTTTCTTGGTTTGGTTTAGTCCTCTTCGTTTGGTCAATCTGGGCCAGGTACTTCTATGCTGATTTCTATACTGAAAGGAAGGATCCATAGGCTTCAATGTGTTGGGGCTACTAAATTAAAAAAGGAATTATCCTACTATTAAAGGGAATATGTATTCTTGGTTTGGTTTAGTCCTTTTCGTTTGGTCAATCTGGGCCAGGTGCTTCTATGTTGATTTCTATATTGAAAGGAAGGATCCATAGGCTTCAATGTGTTGGGGCTACTAAATTAAAAAAGGAATTATCCTACTATTAAAGGGAATATGTATTCTTGGTTTGGTTTAGTCCTTTTCTTTTGGTCAATCTGGGCCAGGTACTTCTATGTTGATGGGCCTTTTATGGGCTTTCATAGAGACCGCGAAAAATAATTGGGTCAAAATAAATCAACATTGTGGGAATTGAACACAGGACCTCCTGTCTAGA
>NW_025231711.1:9802-10856 GCF_018294505.1 Triticum aestivum | reverse complement strand
CCTCCCCTCCCCCCTCCTCTCCGGTGAGCTCCTCCTCCCTCCTCTCCTCCCATTCCCTCATGGTTTCTCCTTCCTCCTCTCCGATGCTTCGGTGAACTCCTCTACAGCGACCTCCTCCTCCTCTCCGGCGATGTAGGCGAGTGCCTCTCCGGTGACCTCCTCCTCCTCTCAGGCGAACTCCTCTCCGGCAAAAGAATGTACAAGATCCAAAAACAGGAACAAAATTTGAAATAATATCGTGCCAAAAAACCAGCAAAAAAACTAGCAAAAATGGGCAAAAAAATCACGATCCAGATCCAAATTCAAAATTCAAAAATAGCAATGGCGCATCGTGGCCTATACTAATGGCGCACCAACTAATGGCGCATCAGCGGTGCGCCATTAGTAAAAATTTCTAATGGCGTGCTAGTAATGGCGCACCAATGATGCGCCATTAGTAGGCAAAACTGGTGCGCCATTAGTAGGCCTTTTCCTAGTAGTGTCCGGGACTCCGAACAAACTTCGGTACATCAAAACTTATAAACTCATAATAAAACTGTCATCGTAACGTTAAGCGTGCGGACCCTACGGGTTCGAGAACTATGTAGATGAAGGAAATATGCCCTAGAGGCAATAATAAAGTTATTATTTATTTCCTTATAATCATGATAAATGTTTATTATTCATGCTAGAATTGTATTTACCGGAAACATAATACATGTGTGAATACATAGACAAACAGAGTGTCACTAGTATGCCTCTACTTGACTAGCTCGTTAATCAAAGATGGTTATGTTTCCTAACCATGAACAATGAGTTGTTATTTGATTAACGAGGTCACATCATTAGTAGAATGATCTGATTGACATGACCCATTCCATTAGCTTAGCACCCGATCGTTTAGTATGTTGCTATTGCTTTCTTCATGACTTATACATGTTCCTATGACTATGAGATTATGCAACTCCCGTTTACCGGAGGAACACTTTGGGTACTACCAAACGTCACAACGTAACTGGGTGATTATAAAGGAGTACTACAGGTGTCTCCAATGGTCGATGTTGGGTTGGCGTAT
>NW_025231711.1:0-2064 GCF_018294505.1 Triticum aestivum | reverse complement strand
AAGCATCCCGTGATGCTACTTAGTAGTAGGTATTCTACTCCTGGGTTCTGAACCCGAGATTCACTCTACCCACTTCATGTTGATAGTAATTGCTAGTGCCTTTAGGATATTAGTAACCTTTACATTAGTCCTCGATGTTCGTGGTATTCCTTTCTTCCAAATACTATGAACCGCTTATGGCAGATGTTTATTGGATCAAAAGATCATAATTAGAGTACTCTTGAGGAGTTCTCCATTCATAAATCGTGACTCTGCCAGTTTCACCTTCTGCATGGGTTATCCGGAAGAAATATGTTGAACTTGGTTCGACATACTAATCTATGCATCCACAACTCAGAAAATCGTATGTTCCTTTGAGTTGTCCCTCTTTAGTTGTCTTCTGACCCTCGTCTATCAATTGATAGTCAAGAGTATGCGTGCGTTCGTTATCGATGCCTATTACTCTTGTGGTCCGTCAAGCCATTCCATCGCAGAATGACTAGGAGAAACAAACTCCAGTACCTCACCCATATCCAGGATTGGGTCAAAGAAGTTGTGCTCCGCAGATCAAATCGCTAATCCAGCTTTTGTTCTGCTCTACCTTGGAGTATTACATATTTTATATCGAGATTGTTATAGGAATTGCACACCATCCTATGAACTCTTGGTACAGTGATACTTCTTGCCATCACTGTTCATTCCTTGGCCCTCGTGTTGATGCAACCGGAATACCGACAAATGAATTGTGATGTGTGAAATAAATACTCCCAGCAACCTCGTTGCTTGGTAGTTAAAGGACAATAATTTCATTCTTAGTGTGTTGGTTATTGAATCATCATTCTAAGATTGATCGTGCTACCTAGTCCATTCTCCTGGTTCACTCCTCGATCGATGAGTTAGGATTATTTCAAGTCCTCACTCATTTGATCATATCGTCTTGCCCTCAAAAGCAAGACTGTTCTCGAGCTTAGTAACATACCGGTGGTTCGTGACTTTCCAAATATCTTCTTGGAGGTGTTACCGGGTTGTCACCTGACCGCTATGTTGAGTTCGTGATCAAGTTGGTTTCTTGTGAACCACCTTCTCTCCAAGAATCGGTGTTAGATATCCCTGAGCTAGTTGGTTAAGCTAGACAACAACTTGGAGAGTTGGAAGATAAAAGCTTGTCTGACTTAGTTCGTTCCAAAGGGAAATTCCTGTGTAGTGTGTGTTGGAGAAAGATGATATCTTCATCGATTGGTCCCTGTGATCAGTTGCTGGATCTATTGTCTTATCAATCCTTTGATTTGAGTGTGGGCTATCGTCAAATCAAATCAGAACCAACGATATTCGTAATGTTGTCTTACTCGTGGTTGATTCCTCGAGCATACACCGTTATATCTTTGGTCTGACCAATGCTATCACCGTGTTCACTTAACTATGGAATTCCTTCTAAAAGGAAACCTAGATGAATTGTTGTTGAGCCCATTGACAACATCCTTATCTCCTCCATGATTTTGTTGAACATTAAGTTAGTGTTGAAAACTTTTGAAAGCATTTCTTCATGCTAGATCATGGAGCAAATGTTCGGATGTAAGAAGTGACTTCCTCCAGTCCATGTGCATTTGATGCAAGTTGCCGCCGTGGATTCGAGAAAGTCAATGTTGCTTTCTTTGGAATCATTCCAAATCAGTCATGCACACGTGCGAAGAATGCTGTGGTTTGAAGACTTGCAACCTTCAATCTATATGTATCCCTAGCACACCAAGCCACTGATTGATTTGTTCAAGGAGAAGGAGTTCCTTCATAAGAGCTAATCCGGACTTATGAAAGAACTTCGATACCCTCGTTGATGGTTCCCAACCAGAACTCGGTAGTGTTTTATTGTAAGACTACCATGTGGGCATGCTTGTCTGGGACAACGTGTTCACATGTTTGTAGCAGAACCAGCTCATGTTTTGGAGCTTGCTATCGTAGTTCATTCCCCGAGAATCCCGCAACGTCATCTCGTCGATTTGTGTTGCAAACTTTCATTTTTCTTCCTAGACTCGATGGGTCTGGAATATTCTGACACCAACCAGATCTGAATCTTAGGCAGATGTGATG
>NW_025231710.1:0-10857 GCF_018294505.1 Triticum aestivum | reverse complement strand
AGCATTGGGGCGAACTAACTTTTCTGCAGGCCGACCTTCATCATGGACACCACGTGCATCTTCTACTTCAACT
This sequence comes from Triticum aestivum, assembly GCF_018294505.1. Lineage (NCBI taxonomy): Eukaryota > Viridiplantae > Streptophyta > Magnoliopsida > Poales > Poaceae > Triticum > Triticum aestivum. The sequence goes on along the minus strand of NW_025231710.1, from coordinate 10,784 downwards.
GCACCAGCACCTCCATCCGGTGCCACCTCCAGCCGTGATACAAGAAAACAGGCACAACCACCATTATCTGCCAAGAGCGCACCTGCGGGGCCTGCACAGCGTTCTTCTTCTTCCATGGCATCAACAGGGCACACAAGTGATATTATTTGTCGTCGTTGTAAGGGAGGAGGTCATTATGCGAGAGAATGCAAATCTCCGCGTGTGATGATTGCTACCGCGGATGGTGGATATGAGTCCGCTAGTGACTATGATGAGGAGACTTTGGCTCTTATTACACGTGAAGAACATGGTGGAGATGATTCTGATCATGAGACGCAATACATGGCTCCTGAAGACGCTAACAGGTATGAATGTTTAGTTGCTCAACGTGTTTTGAGTGTGCAGGTCACACAAGCTGAGCAAAATCAAAGGCACAATTTGTTCCATACCAAGGGAGTTGTGAAAGAACGTTCTGTGCGCGTCATCATGGATGGAGGGAGCTGCAACAACTTGGCTAGCATGGAGATGGTGGAGAAGCTTTCTCTCACCACAAGACCACATCCACATCCTTACTACATCCAATGGTTCAACAACAGGTTAAGGTAACACGTACTGTTCGTGTGCATTTTAGTATCTCTACATATGTTGATTATGTTGATTGTGATGTGGTACCTATGCAAGCATGTTCCTTATTACTTGGTAGACCATGGCAATTTGATAAAAATTCTGTACACCATGGTAGAAACAATCACTATACTCTTGTTCATAAGGATAATAATATTACTTTGCTTCCTATGACTCTTGATTCCATTTTGAAAGATGATATTAATAGAGCTAATAAAGCAAAACAGGAGACGAATAAGAGTGAAAATCAGATTGTGGCAAAAGAATTTGAGCAGCAAATGAAGCCTAATAATAAACCATCTAGTGTTGCTTCTGAAATTAAATTGAAAAGTGCATGTTTATTTGCCACCAAATCTGATATTGATGAGCTAGATTTCAGCAAATCTGTTTGCTATGCTTTTGTGTGCAAAGAGGCATTATTTTCATTCGAGGACGTGCCTTCCTCTTTGCCTCCTGCTGTCACTAACATTTTGCAGGAGTTCGCTGACGTCTTTCCACAAGACGTGCCATCGGGATTACCGCCTATTCGAGGGATTGAGCATCAGATTGACTTAATTCCCGGTGCTTCACTGCCAAACCGTGCACCATACCGTACCAATCCAGAGGAGACGAAGGAGATTATGCGCCAAGTACAAGAGCTTCTCGACAAAGGTTATATACGCGAATCCCTTAGTCCTTGTGCTGTTCCTATTATTCTAGTGCCGAAAAAGGATGGTACATCACGTATGTGTGTTGATTGTAGAGGCATTAATAATATTACTATTCGTTATCGTCATCCTATTCCTAGGCTAGATGATATGCTTGATGAATTGAGTGGCTCTACAATATTCTCCAAAGTTGATTTGCGTAGTGGCTACCATCAAATTCGTATGAAATTGGGAGATGAATGGAAAACAGCATTTAAAACTAAGTTTGGATTATATGAGTGGTTAGTCATGCCTTTTGGGTTAACTAATGCACCTAGTACTTTCATGAGATTAATGAACGAAGTTTTACGTGCTTTCATTGGACGATTTGTGGTAGTTTACTTTGATGACATATTGATTTATAGCAGATCTTTGGAGGAACATTTGGAACATTTACGTTCTGTTTTTATTGCTCTACGTGATGCACGTTTGTTTGGTAACCTTGGGAAGTGCACCTTTTGCACCGACCGAGTATCTTTTCTTGGCTATGTTGTTACTCCACAGGGAATTGAAGTTGATAAAGCCAAGATTGAAGCTATTGAGAGTTGGCCGCAGCCCAAAACGGTCACACAAGTGAGGAGTTTTCTTGGCCTCGCTGGATTCTATAGGCGTTTTGTGAGAGATTTCAGCACCATTGCTGCACCTCTCAATGAGCTTACAAAGAAAGATATGCCTTTTCTTTGGGGTACCGCACAGGAAGAAGCCTTCACGGTATTGAAAGATAAGTTGACACATGCTCCTTTACTCCAACTTCCTGATTTTAATAAGACTTTTGAGCTTGAATGTGATGCTAGTGGAATTGGATTAGGAGGTGTGTTATTACAAGATGGCAAACCTGTTGCATACTTTTCTGAAAAAATTGAGTGGGCCTAGTCTGAATTATTCTACTTATGATAAAGAATTATATGCTCTTGTTCGGACTTTAGAAACATGGCAACATTATTTATGGCCCAAAGAATTTGTTATACATTCTGATCATGAATCTTTGAAACATATTAAAAGTCAAGCTAAACTGAATCGTAGACATGCTAAATGGGTTGAATTCATTGAGACTTTCCCTTATGTCATTAAACACAAGAAGGGAAAAGAAAATGTTATTGCTGATGCATTGTCTCGTCGCTATACTATGCTTTCACAACTTGACTTCAAAATATTTGGTTTGGAGACCATCAAAGATCAATATGTGCATGATGCTGATTTTAAAGATGTAATGCAGAATTGTAAAGAAGGAAGAATGTGGAACAAGTTTGTCGTTAACGATGGATTTGTGTTTCATGCTAACAAGCTATGCATTCCAGCTAGCTCCGTTCGTCTTTTGTTGTTGCAGGAGGCGCATGGAGGAGGATTAATGGGACACTTTAGCGTGAAGAAGACGGAGGACGTACTTGCTACACATTTCTTTTGGCCAAAGATGAGACGGGATGTTGAGCGTTTTATTGCTCGATGCACTACATGTCAAAAAGCTAAGTCACGACTCAATCCTCATGGTTTATATATGCCTTTGCCTGTACCTAGTGTTCCTTGGGAGGATATATCTATGGACTTTGTTTTAGGTTTACCTCGAACAAAGAAGGGGAGGGATAGCATATTTGTTGTCGTGGATAGATTCTCGAAAATGGCACACTTTATACCATGTCATAAAAGCGATGATGCTGTTAATGTTGCTGATTTGTTCTTTCGTGAAATTATTCGCTTGCATGGTGTGCCAAATACTATTGTTTCAGATCGTGATACTAAATTTCTTAGCCATTTTTGGAGATGTTTATGGGCTAAGTTGGGGACTAAACTGCTTTTTAGTACTACTTGTCACCCCCAAACTGATGGACAAACTGAAGTAGTCAATAGAACGTTGTCTACTATGCTTAGGGCTGTTTTGAAGAATAATAAGAAAATGTGGGAGGAATACTTGCCTCATATTGAATTTGCTTATAATCGTTCATTGCATTCTACTATTAAGATGTGCCCTTTTGAAGTTGTGTATGGTTTCCTACCTCGTGCACCTATTGATTTGTTGCCTCTTCCATCTTCAGAGAAGGTTAATTTTGATGCTAAACAACGTGCTGAATTGATTTTAAAAATGCATGAGTTAACTAAGGAAAACATTGAGCGTATGAATGCTAAATATAAACTTGCTGGAGATAAGGGTAGAAAACATGTTGTGTTTGCAACTGGAGATCTTGTTTGGTTACATTTGCGTAAGGATAGATTTCCTGATTTGCGCAAATCAAAGTTAATGCCACGTGCTGATGGTCCCTTTAAGGTGTTAGAGAAAATAAATGATAATGCATATAAACTTGAGCTGCCTGCAGATTTTGGGGTTAGTCCCACTTTTAACATTGCAGATTTGAAGCCTTATTTGGGTGAGGAAGATGAACTTCCGTCGAGGACGACTTCATTTCAAGAAGGGGAGGATGATGAGGACATCAATACAATTGTTACACCCACAGCCCCTGCTGCTATACATACTGGACCAATTACTAGAGCTCGTGCACGCCAACTAAATTACCAGGTACTTTCGTTTCTTGGTAATGATTCTAATGTTCATGAGAATATGATGCTGCCTAAATTGGATACATTTATTTTGCTTACAAATGAAGGGCCTAGCTTGGAGAAGGATGAACATTGGAGCAAGAACAAGCATGGAGATGATGGCATGCGCAAGGGAAACAAGAACGGAGTTACAAGTGATGATTTCAGGACTTTGAAGCCACCATAATGGGTGCATGAAGCCTTGGACGAAATATACAAGATGCCACTTCATAAATTTCGTCCCGAGGCTATTTTAGGTGCTGCGTCACCTTATTATTGGGCCAGGCCCATGTAATTTCGAAATACATAAGTATAGGCTATTTTTAGAGTCCGTATGTGTGGGAAAACAAGAGATAGGGTTGATTTCGGACCCCTCCACCAAGGGCCACGAAATTCCCCCCCTCTTCCTCCATATATACAGCCCTTAGGGCATCGTTTAGACTTTGGGTTTTGTTTAGATTAAAAGTTCGCCATAGCTGCAACTTCACGTACTTCGTTTGTGTTCAACGACCAGACAAAGGCATCACAGAACCCCACCTTGATCAATAAAGCTTTCATCTTATATTCGCAATATCCAGATTGCAATCTTAGTTTCTTGCTTGTTCTTCGTTTGCTTGCAGGAAACAGACCCTCGTGGTCAGGTTGATCGTGCTCCGGCGTGGTCAATAACCTCTCGGAGTTGGTTTAGCGATTGCTAAGGCGCGACGTCCTCGCACGTTCGTAGTCGGATCGTCAAAGTCGACTTCCACCAAAGCGAAATCCACCATCTCATCGAAAGACGGGACACCTTTGCCTCTATCAGTATGGTTTCCTACCTCGTGCACCTATTGATTTGTTGCCTCTTCCATCTTCGGAGAAGGTTAATTTTGATGCTAAACAACGTGCTGAATTGATTTTAAAAATGCATGAGTTAACTAAGGAAAACATTGAGCGTATGAATGCTAAATATAAACTTGCTGGAGATAAGGGTAGAAAACATGTTGTGTTTGCACCTGGAGATCTTGTTTGGTTACATTTGCGTAAGGATAGATTTCCTGATTTGCGCAAATCAAAGTTAATGCCACGTGCTGATGGTCCCTTTAAGGTGTTAGAGAAAATAAATGATAATGCATATAAACTTGAGCTGCCTGCAGATTTTGGGGTTAGTCCCACTTTTAACATTGCAGATTTGAAGCCTTATTTGGGTGAGGAAGATGAGTTTCCGTCGAGGACGACTTCATTTCAAGAAGGGGAGGATGATGAGGACATCAATACCATTATTACACCCACAGGCCCTGCTGCTATACATACTGGACCAATTACTAGAGCTCGCGCACGCCAACTAAATTACCAGGTACTTCCGTTTCTTGGTAATGATTCTAATGTTCATGAGAATATGATGCTGCCTAAATTGGATACATTTGTTTTGCTTACAAATGAAGGGCCTAGCTTGGAGAAGGATGAACATTGGAGCAAGAACAAGCATGGAGATGATGGCATGCGCAAGGGGAACAAGAACGGAGTTACAAGTGATGATTTCAGGACTTTGAAGCCACCATAATGGGTGCATGAAGCCTTGGACGAAATATACAAGATGCCACTTCATAAATTTCGTCCCGAGGCTATTTTAGGTGCTGCGTCACCTTATTATTGGGCCAGGCCCATGTAATTTCGAAATACATAAGTATAGGCTATTTTTAGAGTCCGTATGTGTGGGGAAACAAGAGATAAGGGTTGATTTCGGACCCCTCCACCAAGGGCCACGAAATTCCCCCCTCTTCCTCCATATATACAGCCCTTAGGGCATCGTTTAGACTTTGGGTTTTGTTTAGATTAAAAGTTCGCCATAGCTGCAACTTCGCGTACTTCGTTTGTGTTCAACGACTAGACAAAGGCGTCACAGAACCCCACCTTGATCAATAAAGCTTTCATCTTATATTCGCAATATCCAGATTGCAATCTTAGTTTCTTGCTTGTTCTTCGTTTGCTCGCAGGAAACAGACCCTCGTGGTCAGGTTGATCGTGCTCCGGCGTGGTCAATAACCTCTCGGAGTTGGTTTAGCGATTGCTAAGGCGCGACGTCCTCGCACGTTCGTAGTCGGATCGTCAAAGTCGACTTCCACCAAAGCGAAATCCACCATCTCATCGAAAGACGGGACACCTTTGCCTCTATCAGGAAGAGGGGGGAATTTCGTGGCCCTTGGTGGAGGGGTCCGAAATCAACCCTATCTCTTGTTTCCCCACACATACGGACTCTAAAAATAGCCTATACTTATGTATTTCGAAATTACATGGGCCTGGCCCAATAATAAGGTGACGCAGCACCTAAAATAGCCTCGGGACGAAATTTATGAAGTGGCATCTTGTATATTTCGTCCAAGGCTTCATGCACCCATTATGGTGGCTTCAAAGTCCTGAAATCATCACTTGTAACTCCGTTCTTGTTCCCCTTGCGCATGCCATCATCTCCATGCTTGTTCTTGCTCCAATGTTCATCCTTCTCCAAGCTAGGCCCTTCATTTTTAAGCAAAACAAATGTATCCAATTTAGGCAGCATCATATTCTCATGAACATTAGAATCATTACCAAGAAACGAAAGTACCTGGTAATTTAGTTGGCGTGCACGAGCTCTAGTAATTGGTCCAGTATGTATAGCAGCAGGGGCTGTGGGTGTAACAATTGTATTGATGTCCTCATCATCCTCCCCTTCTTGAAATGAAGTCGTCCTCGACGGAAGTTCATCTTCCTCACCCAAATAAGGCTTCAAATCTGCAATGTTAAAAGTGGGACTAACCCCAAAATCTGCAGGCAGCTCAAGTTTATATGCATTATCATTTATTTTCTCTAACACCTTAAAGGGACCATCAGCACGTGGCATTAACTTTGATTTGCGCAAATCAGGAAATCTATCCTTACGCAAATGTAACCAAACAAGATCTCCAGTTGCAAACACAACATGTTTTCTACCCTTATCTCCAGCAAGTTTATATTTAGCATTCATACGCTCAATGTTTTCCTTAGTTAACTCATGCATTTTTAAAATCAATTCAGCACGTTGTTTAGCATCAAAATTAACCTTCTCTGAAGATGGAAGAGGCAACAAATCAATAGGTGCACGAGGTAGGAAACCATACACAACTTCAAAAGGGCACATCTTAATAGTAGAATGCAATGAACGATTATAAGCAAATTCAATATGAGGCAAGTATTCCTCCCACATTTTCTTATTATTCTTCAAAACAGCCCTAAGCATAGTAGACAACGTTCTATTGACTACTTCAGTTTGTCCATCAGTTTGGGGGTGACAAGTAGTACTAAAAAGCAGTTTAGTCCCCAACTTAGCCCATAAACATCTCCAAAAATGGCTAAGAAATTTAGTATCACGATCTGAAACAATAGTATTTGGCACACCATGCAAGCGAATAATTTCACGAAAGAACAAATCAGCAACATTAACAGCATCATCGCTTTTATGACATGGTATAAAGTGTGCCATTTTCGAGAATCTATCCACGACAACAAATATGCTATCCCTCCCCTTCTTTGTTCGAGGTAAACCTAAAACAAAGTCCATAGATATATCCTCCCAAGGAACACTAGGTACAGGCAAAGGCATATATAAACCATGAGGATTGAGTCGTGACTTAGCTTTTTGACATGTAGTGCATCGAGCAATAAAACGCTCAACATCCCGTCTCATCTTTGGCCAAAAGAAATGTGTAGCAAGTACGTCCTCCGTCTTCTTCACGCTAAAGTGTCCCATTAATCCTCCTCCATGCGCCTCCTGCAACAACAAAAGACGAACGGAGCTAGCTGGAATGCATAGCTTGTTAGCATGAAACACAAATCCATCGTTAACGACAAACTTGTTCCACATTCTTCCTTCTTTACAATTCTGCATTACATCTTTAAAATCAGCATCATGCACATATTGATCTTTGATGGTCTCCAAACCAAATATTTTGAAGTCAAGTTGTGAAAGCATAGTATAGCGACGAGACAATGCATCAGCAATAACATTTTCTTTTCCCTTCTTGTGTTTAATGACATAAGGGAAAGTCTCAATGAATTCAACCCATTTAGCATGTCTACGATTCAGTTTAGCTTGACTTTTAATATGTTTCAAAGATTCATGATCAGAATGTATAACAAATTCTTTGGGCCATAAATAATGTTGCCATGTTTCTAAAGTCCGAACAAGAGCATATAATTCTTTATCATAAGTAGAATAATTCAGACTAGGCCCACTCAATTTTTCAGAAAAGTATGCAACAGGTTTGCCATCTTGTAATAACACACCTCCTAATCCAATTCCACTAGCATCACATTTAAGCTCAAAAGTCTTATTAAAATCAGGAAGTTGGAGTAAAGGAGCATGTGTCAACTTATCTTTCAATACCGTGAAGGCTTCTTCCTGTGCGGTACCCCAAAGAAAAGGCACATCTTTCTTTGTAAGCTCATTGAGAGGTGCAGCAATGGTGCTGAAATCTCTCACAAAACGCCTATAGAATCCAGCGAGGCCAAGAAAACTCCTCACTTGTGTGACCGTTTTGGGCTGCGGCCAACTCTCAATAGCTTCAATCTTGGCTTTATCAACTTCAATTCCCTGTGGAGTAACAACATAGCCAAGAAAAGATACTCGGTCGGTGCAAAAGGTGCACTTCCCAAGGTTACCAAACAAACGTGCATCACGTAGAGCAATAAAAACAGCACGTAAATGTTCCAAATGTTCTTCCAAAGATCTGCTATAAATCAGTATATCATCAAAATAGACTACCACAAATCGTCCAATGAAAGCACGTAAAACTTCGTTCATTAGTCTCACGAAAGTACTAGGCGCATTAGTTAACCCAAAAGGCATGACTAACCACTCATATAATCCAAACTTAGTTTTAAATGCTGTTTTCCATTCATCCCCCAACTTCTTACGAATTTGATGGTATCCACTACGCAAATCAACTTTGGAGAAAGTTGTAGAGCCACTCAATTCATCAAGCATATCATCGAGCCTAGGAATAGGATGACGATAACGAATAGTAATATTATTAATGCCTCTACAATCAACACACATACGTGATGTACCATCCTTTTTCGGCGCTAGAATAATAGGAACAGCACAAGGACTAAGGGATTCGCGTATATAACCTTTGTCGAGAAGCTCTTGTACTTGACGCATAATCTCCTTCGTCTCCTCTGGATTGGTACGGTATGGTGCACGGTTTGGCAGTGAAGCACCGGGAATTAAGTCAATATGATGCTCAATCCCTCGAATAGGCGGTAATCCCGGTGGCACGTCTTGTGGAAAGACGTCAGCGAACTCCTGCAAAATGTTAGTGACAGCAGGAGGCAAAGAGGAAGGCACGTCCTCGAATGAAAATAATGCCTCTTTGCACACAAAAGCATAGCAAACAGATTTGCTGAAATCTAGCTCATCAATATCAGATTTGGTGGCAAATAAACATGCACTTTTCAATTTAATTTCAGAAGCAACACTAGATGGTTTATTATTAGGCTTCATTTGTTGCTCAAATTCTATTGCCACAATCTGATTTCACTCTTATTCTTCTCCTGTTTTGCTTTATTAGCTCTATTAATATCATCTTTCAATATGGAATCAGGAGTCATAGGAAGCAAAGTAATATTTTTATCCTTATGAACAAGAGTATAGTGATTGTTTCTACCATGGTGTATAGAATTTTTATCAAATTGCCATGGTCTACCAAGTAATAAGGAACATGCTTGCATAGGTACCACATCACAATCAACATAATCAGCATATGTAGAGATACTAAAATGCACACGAACAGTACGTGTTACCTTAACCTTGCCGCTGTTGTTGAACCATTGGATGTAGTAAGGATGTGGATGTGGTCTTGTGGTGAGAGAAAGCTTCTCCACCATCTCCATGCTAGCCAAGTTGTTGCAGCTCCCTCCGTCTATGATGACGCGCACAGAACATTCCTTCACAACTCCCTTGGTATGGAACAAATTGTGCCTCTGATTTTGCTCAGCTTGTGTGACCTGCACACTCAAAACACGTTGAGCAACTAAACATTCATACCTGTCAGCGTCTTCAGGAGCCATGTATTGCATCTCATGATCAGAATCATCTCCACCATGTTCTTCACGTGTAATAAGAGCCAATGTCTCCTCATCATAGTCACTAGCGGACTCATATCCACCATCCGCGGTAGCAATCATCACACGCGGAGATTTGCATTCTCTCGCATAATGACCTCCTCCCTTACACGACGACAAATAATATCACTTGTGTGCCCTGTTGATGCCATGGAAGAAGAAGAACGCTGTGCAGGCCCCGCAGGTGCGCTCTTGGCAGATAATGGTGGTTGTGCCTGTTTTCTTGTATCACGGCTGGAGGTGGCACCGGATGGAGGTGCTGGTGCAGTTGAAGTAGAAGATGCACGTGGTGTCCATGATGAAGGTCGGCCTGCAGAAAAGTTAGTTCGCCCCAATGCTTGTCGATCCTGGACTTCACGTTCAGCTTTACAAGCAAGATGGAATAAACGAGTGATATTAGTATACTCCTTATAGTCTAGAATGGTCTGAATCTCTCTATTTAATCCACCCAGAAAACGTGCAAGCATAGCTTCATTCTCCTCAACAATACCACATCTAATCATGCCAGTTTGTAATTCCTGATAATATTCTTCTACAGAATTTTTCCCTTGTCTTAAACGCTGTAATTTTTGAAGCAATTCACGTTGATAATATGGTGGAACCCAACGAGTACGCATAGCAGTTTTCAAAGCAGCCCAAGTAGTTGGAATAGGATATAATCTACAATGTTCAGACCACCATACACATGCAAAACTAGTGAAAGCACAAACAGCAGCAGCAACTCGTCTCTCCTCAGGATATTGTAAACATGTAAATCGTTGTTCAGTTTCTAACTCCCAAGTAAGATATATATCAGGAACATATCTACCCTCAAATGGTGGAATATTCAATTTCAGTTTAGGAATATGG
>NW_025231709.1:0-10857 GCF_018294505.1 Triticum aestivum | reverse complement strand
AGCTCCCATCCCCACACCCGTGCCAACGACCATCCCATAGCATTGATGGGCTGGTCGCCGAGCACTATCGCAGAGCTAGAAGCCGCGGGCATCACCGAGGTCTCTGCGGACCCGCGCGAGCTCATGTACATGCCAGCACCAGCGCCCGTGCCCGTGCGCGCCCCTCCACCCACTGCAGCGCCGGTCCCCGTGCGTTTGGCTGCACCCGCCGTGCCCGTGCCCATGCGTGCGCCCCCCTCGGCGGCATGGGACGCCGCCATCGACCGTTGCCTCTCAGTGCCGCTAGCTGCCGTCCTCCGCGCCTTGCCCGTCGATCGCGCGAGGACATGATGTTTGATTTACACATGAAGAACATTCCGAGCTACCTTGAAGACTTCAACAACGGCGTCCCGGAGGACGACAAACAAGGACGGCACAGCACGCCACCTCCGGCACCGCCATAAATAGTTTTTTTCTTGGGTTTAATATTGTAGCCCGATCGCAAACGTTTTAGTTAGAGCACCCGTATGAACACCGACAGCTTTCCCAGGAAGCCAAGGGAAAATGTGTCGAGCAGGATTTGTGCAGCTGTTGATCGCAAACGTTTTAGATAGAACACCCGTATGCAAAGCGAGAGCAGGATTTGTGCATCTCTTCAACACAAACGGTTGTTTTGGATGACCCGTGTGCAACCACTTACAAACAATTTGGTAAGATTTGCATCTGTCATATTGGGTATGTTGCCATTTGTCAAACTTGATAGATTGACATTTGTTGATCTAGTAACATTGCCATTTGTCAACCTTGTAACACTGCGATTTGTCAAAATATGCAGCTAAAAATCACTAGCACTGTCTAATTTTTGCAACTAAAATTCAGTAATTAAGCATAGATTTCATTCATGGATTAAGCAGTCGTGCTTAATTTATACAAATAGTTCAACTCGATAGCTGAACCGACCAAACTTTTCCCCAATTGTTGCCAACCACATACTGAAATAGCTAGTTCTACTTTATATACTAGCTAATTTTAAGTACATTGTATAGTTCCACCATATCTATAGTCAGATGAACTGAACAAAATAGCCCCTAAACACTACTACTACTACAGAGGGGCTTTGTACTACTTCCGGCAGCCTCTCCTCTGCCGAGCGCGCTCAGTAAGAGGCAGAGGAGGAGGAGCCTACCGATGAGTTGGACAAATGCAATACAGTGCCTGCCGCTGCTGCACGTTCGGTGACGCTCGCCAGCTCGAACGCCCACTGCCGCTCCAGATGATCCCTCTCGAAGCGGTGGTTCTCCTTGTAGATCTCCTGATTCCTTGCCTCTGAGGCGGCGTGTGCCGCGGCGGTGGTAAAGCTCTTTTCGTGCTCGACGAGGCGCTCCTCCTCCTCCCGTAGGAACTCGGTGTAGCACGCAAGGTCGCTGACCCATGTGCCGGCATCCACCTCTGCCTCCCGCCTTCGAGCGGCGGTGGCGGAGCGGGTGATGACCCCGACAGTCGACGGTGGGCTGGCGTCCAGGGCGTCCGACGATGGGGTGGTGGCCACGACCACCACCTCTCGCTTTCGGGCCGCGATGGCAGAGCGGGTGATGGCCACGGTGGCCGGCAGTAGGGTGGCGGCCATGACGGCCACCTCCTGCCTTCGGGCCACGGCGGCGGAGTGGGCGATGGCCCTGGCTTTCGACGGTGGTGTGGCGGCAACGACGGCCGGCAACAGCTACCGACGGGCATCGGCGGCGAAGCGTGTGGTGGGTGTTCCGCGCAAACCCAACAGGGACGCCACATGCACTACACTACGCCGGGGATTGCGCCGCCGCCGCGGTGTAACCTTCCAGCTGGAGCTGTCGTCTGATGACGGCAGAGTGGATGAGCGACCACGACGGACCGGTGCCATTGGCGATTGTGGGAGGGAGGGGAAAATGCGACGCAGGACTCGCCGGCCGTGAGGGTTTTTATAGCAGGTCGGTAAGCATTGGGATTTTGGGGGATTACACCCAGTCGACTGGGAAGCTTGCGCGAGAACCTGCGAGGTTGCGCGGGAACGGGCTCACCGATGATTCATTGGCGCCACCGTTTGGCCAAAAGAACACTCCCGCGCGCTAAGCAAGCTTGCGCTGTAAGCCGTCTGCGGCAGCGGGGTGACAAGACGTGCGAGAGAAGGATGAAAGGCCATGCACATACGGTTAATAAAAAAATGTTTGCGATTGAATTACGTACTATATACCCGTCCTGGTTTATAAGTAGGATTTAACTAATAAAATACGAATGCATGTCGCCAAAGATTATATAGTTGGATTCGTATTTGAACATAGTTTCCAATTATATAATTTTTATAACATGCATTCACATTTTGTTGATTAAATTTGAGGGCAAAGTATGGCACATAATATAAAGGGGACTATAGACCAAGACAGAGGTAGTAGCACACGGCCGCTCTCTACGCAATGACGCAAGTGTCGGTCGGCTTGTAGGCGACCATTTCCTGCGTGTTCAGCTGCTCTACGCGTGTGGCTGCTTGCGGTTGAGGCGGCCACGGTGCGCTCTGCTCACGTCCCGCCATGCGCGCTCTGCCCTCTCGCGTCCCTCTGGGTGCACTTCTCTCGTCCCTCCACGCGCGTTGCTAGTGTTTGGGGCCGGCGCATGATCACGTACGCTCGTGTGCATGCGGTTGCACCGGGCGCGGCTCCACAATGCAGTTACCCGATGCAAAAACTGCCATGCGGACGCGCTGAGAATCCAGGCCGCCTAGCCCCCATTTATTCCTGCGGCCATTTACCTTCATCTCTCGCGTCACACGACACAATAAGCACCTCCACGACGACACATACAGAGAGGACATCCAGCGGTTCCAATGGCGATCCTGGAGGCTCCAGTGGCGCTCCCAGCGGCCGACGACGACAATGACAGGCAGTTCACCACGCATCATGTAGTGGACACCCACGCGAGGGGGAAGGCCCTCTCGGTGGTGTACACGAACAATCTGATGTCAGTGGAGAGCTCCATCCAAACTATGGAGCAGTTCCTTGCCGAGGACAAGTACCAAGTGGTCGGCTTCGACCTCGAGTACACCATCGGTCGTGCTGGGCACGATCTGAAGGTTGTCGTCGCCCAGTTGTGCGTGCGATATGACGTCCTCGTCTACCACTACAACCTGGCCACAAGGCCTTGCGAGCGTTTCTCCAGTTTTATCAAGAGCTCCGACTACAAGTTCGTTGCGGTGGACACCACCAATGATCTAAAAGCGCTCAAGGTTTCGGGCTTGAAATGCCCGAATCTTGTCAACTTCCAGGACCACTACAAGGTCTGGGGCAGCGCCAAGAACAAACTAAACTCCCTGGTTGACCTCGCCTCGGCCATCATCGACCCCTACTACATGAAGATGAAGGATGAGAGCAAGAAGGACAAGGACACCTGGCACAATATTTGGAATCAGAGACGGGATGAAAAACACGTCAAGTACGCGGCCAATGACACGTACACAAGCTACAAGATGTACATGCAGATCGTTGACATGAGGAAGTGTCTTGTTCATGACCCAACCGAGGGATCGATCCACAGAGCAGTGGCAGGAGTGTCACAAGAAGTAGATGACTAGACGATCATTTCTCCTACTTTAGAATGCATGCAATTGTTTATTGAGGTGTGTGCGAATGATCTGTATAGTCACTTATGTAATTGGATTTTTATTTCAGTTATATATATACATGTTATTCTTCTGTAGACAGAGCAAACCACACGGCTTATTAGCAGCAATCGTTTGTGTTATTATTGGCCTTCGCACACATTTCTCATCACGGACATGTTTGCCGCGTATCACACACATAGTGTTTAGTTGAATCGTTCCCATTGTTTTGCGCAATAAAGGCTACAAAGAGGGATCTACAGCAGCAAGGACCAGCTTCCCTACTGATAGCTCATTTAACAGAACTCCCAAGTTAAGTGTGCTAAGGCTGGAGTAGTCATGAGATGGGTGACCGGATGGGAAGTGGACTCAATATTAACTAGTTTGATGGGCAACTGCAAAGGTTTATTATACACCTTTGCATTATAAACCTTTGTACTGACCCATCCCATCTAGTTAATATCGAGGTCTTTGTTTTGTAATTTTTGACATTTTTTGTTTTCTGAACACATGCTGATTGGCTTGAAGAAGGTCTATCTCATTATTTTTTGATAATTGTTTATACGCAAGAAACTAGTTTGAATTTTTCAAAGTTTTTTGTATGAATAGAATCGCACACGAACTTACTATAGTAACCGTTTGTGTTATAATTTCTCATCACAAACAGTTCATCCGAGTGGGCTGTTTGTTGCGTATCACACACATCTGGTTTACACGAATCGTTTATGTACTTTTGGCTGATCGCAAATGCCGCATATCACACACATCTTGTTAAGATGAACCGTTTCCTTTCTCTTGCCTAATCGAAAATAGTTGTCAGAGTGAACCGTATGCCGTATATCACACACACCTTGATCTGGATGACCGTTTCTATTGCATTCCCTAATAGCACACAGTTCATCGGAGGGAACTGTATGCCGTATATTGCACACACATTGATATGGTTGCCCATTTCTGTTGTTCTTCCTCATCGCAAATAGTTCTGCTGGATCAACCGTATGCCCTGCATCGCACACGCAACTAAAATCGGAACCGTGTTTGATGCATCGGTCATCGCAAACATTTTGGACATTTTTGACGGTTCTCTGACACCACCGTTTGCGATTATTGCATCACACACAGTTTCTCGAAGGGTCTCTGATCGTAGTGTCGCGTTGGCACCACCCTGCAGTAGTGTATGATTCCCCCACAAGTCGGGATGAGACTCCGGACAAAAAAAAGAGAGGGCCCAAAAAATACAAAAAATGAGAGAAAAAGAGAGAAAGGGCAATGCTACTATCCTTTTACCACACTAGTGCTTCAAAGTAGCACTATGATCTTCATGATAGAGAGTCTCCTATGTTGTCACTTTCATATACTAGTGGGAATTTTTCATTTTAGAACTTGGCTTGTATATTCCAATAATGGGCTTCCTCAAAATTGCCCTAGGTCTTCAAGAGCAAGCAAGTTGGATGCACACCCACTTAGTTTCTTTTTGAGCTTTCATACACTTATAGCTCTAGTGCATCCGTTGCATGGCAATCCCTACTCTATCACATTGATATCTATTGATAGGCATCTCCATAGCCCGTTGATACGCCTAGTTGATGTGAGACTATCTCCCTCTTTTTTGTCTTCTCCACAACCACCATATTCTATTCCACCCATAGTGCTATGTCTGTGGCTCACGCTTATGTATTGCGTGAAAGTTGAAAAGGTTTGAGAGCATCAAAAGTATGAAACAATTGCTCGGCTTGTCATCGGGGTTGTGCATGATTTGAATATTTTGTGTGATGAAGATGGAGCATAGCTAGACTATATGATTTTGTAGGGATAAGCTTTCTTTGGCCATGTTATTTTGAGAATACATAATTGCCTTTTTAGTATTATTGTTTTTATGTCAATATTAAACTTTTGTTTTCAATCGTATGGATCTGAATCCACAATAAAGAAAAGTTACATGGATAAATATGTTAGGTAGCATTCCACATCAAAAATTCTGTTTTTATCATTTACCTACTCGAGGACGAGTAGGAATTAAGCTTGGGAATGCTTGATACTGTAAGTGCATCTAGTGCCCCTTAGTGATTTTGGTGTATTGAAGACTTATAGGTTAAGGGACTAATGTGTTTATGAGTGTACACAGGTCTATAAGTCTATGAGGAGTTTGATATTTACAGAGAAAGTCGACCCCTAAAAATGAATATCTTCGACTAAAGATTTTGGTATTCCTGAAGACTTTCATGAAGACTTTGAAAGTGAAGAAATTGGTGTGTTCGTGAAGACTTGATATTCATGCAAGGAGTATGAAGCTTGAAGACTTTCGTTTTCATAGTTTTATTTTTTCCCTTTCTTGAGTCATAGGAAACACCGTACTGTTAAAGGGGGTCGAGGAAATACTAAGGAAAAATTTCCATGTGATGCTCAACTCAAAATCCTACACCTACCAATCCCTTCGAGTGAAGCCATTGGAAATCTCATACAGTTTAGTCAATTTCTTCAGTGACAAAGACGAAGTTCTTCTGGTCGCTGAGGAATTTGTTCTGACTAAGGAGTTAGGAATTCGCCAGTGCGGATTGCCTACACAGTGAGGAACATGATAGCCCTGAGGAATTTGAGAGTCAAATTTCCGACCGTTGCTGTGCTGCGCGCCAGCTGTCCCAAAATATCTTATCCACCTAACGGTCATATCATTGAAGGGCATTTATGTCTTATCATGTTGGGCTGCTCCCTAGGCTATAAATAGCCGCCCCCTACAACCACTAGCTAGTTGGCTGCTCCGAGAGAAACTAACACTTCTCATTTGAGAGCAACCCATCCTCTGAGGACTTTGAGCAAAAATCATCGAGTGAGGAAAATCCCAAACCCCAAACACCTACAAACCCAAAGTGATTGAGCATCACTGAAGAGATTGATCCTGCGTGGATCCAACGCTTGTTACCTTTGAAGACTGTGCTTCTTCCAGACGGTTAGGCGTCATGGTCTAGAGCATCCAAGAGGAATTGTGGATTGCCGAGTGACCGAAGTATGTGAAGGTTTGGAAGTCACCTGAAGACTTACCACGAGTGATTGGACGAGGTCTGTGTGACCTTAGTTCAAGGAGAATATGGTGAGGACTTGGTGTCCTGAGCTGCATGCTCAGCGACTGGGTGTCCGGGACTATGTGTCCTCGAGTTTAAATACTCAGCCGCTCCAACCAGACATACAACTAAGACAGCAATTGGAACTGGTCTACCAAATCATTGTCTTCACCAACCTTACTGGTTCTATTTCCTCAACTCTTTCATTTCTTCATTACTGTGTTGAGTGATTGTTCATATCTGTATTTGAAGACTTTGACCGAAGACTTTCTCAATTTCCTCAGTTCAATTTCTTCAGTCTGTTTGTCTTCATCTTGTGTTATCCTGTGTTTACGCTTTCTGTACTCTGTGTTTGTCTTCATTTCATCATGATGACTATGTGTGTATTCTGTCATGCTTACTTCTGAGTACTTATTCCGCTGCAAGTAGTTCTTCGCTAAGGAATTTCCTCATTGGCAAATTCCTCAGTGAAGAATTCATAAAAATCGCCTATTCACCCCCTTCTAGTCGATATAACGCACTTTCAATTGGTATCAGAGCAAGGTACTCCCTTGTTCTATGAGATTTTGGTTTAACCACCTGGAGTTCTAGTTATGTCGACCGCATGTATGATCAAGGTCTCTGCTGGGTGTCCTACCTTCGATGGCACGGACTACCCCTACTAGAAGAATAAGATGCGAATGCATCTTGAAGCAATTGACAATGATCACTGGTACGTTGTGGAAAATGGTGTTCCCTTAGTCACACCCTCCCTGAATGCTGCTGATGTGAAGAGATTCAAGCAACTCGATTCTCAAGTGAAGAATATCATATGTGGTCATCTGAGTAAAGGGCAGTATGGTAGAGTGAGTGCTTTGGAAACTGCTAAGCTTATCTGGGATAGGCTCTCCAAAGTAAACAAAGGAGTCTCAACTCAACGTGACTCTCGTGTTGACGTTTGCTACGTCTTGAGCTTGCGTTGGTTTTCCCCGAAGAGTAGAGGATGATGCAGCACAGTAGCGTAAGTATTTCCCTCAGTTTTTGAGAACCAAGGTATCAATCCAGTAGGAGGTCACGCGCAAGTCCCTCGTACCTGCACAAAACGATAGCTACTCGCAACCAACACGATTAGGGGTTGTCAATCCCTTCACGGTCACTTACAAGAGTGAGATCTGATAGAGATAATATTTTTGGTATTTTTGGTATAAAGATGCAAAGTAAAAAGTAAAAGCAAAGCAAGCAAATAAAGTGATAGAGATTGATATGATGAGAATAGACCCGGGGGCCATAGGTTTCACTAGTTGCTTCTCTCAAGAGCATAAGTATTCTACGATGGGTGAACAAATTACTGTTGAGCAATTGATAGAATTGAGCATAGTTATGAGGTTATCTAGGTATGATCATGTATATAGGCATCACGTCCGAGACAAGTAGACCGAAACGATTCTGCATCTACTACTATTACTCCACTCATCGACCGCTATCCAGCATGCATCTAGAGTATTAAGTTAAAAACAGAGTAACGCCTTAAGCAAGATGACATGATGTAGAGGAATAAATTCATGCAATATGATAAATACCCCATCTTGTTATCCTCGATGGCAACAATACAATACGTGCCTTGCAACTCTTTCTGTCACTGAGTAAGGACACTGCAAGATTGAACCCAAAGCCATGCAGTTCTCCCATTGCAAGAACTACCAATCTAGTTGGCCAAACCAAACGGATAATTCGAAGAGACTTGCAAAGATAACTCAATCATACATAAAAGAATTCAGAAAAGATTCAAATATTATTCATAGATAAGCTGGATCATAAACCCACAATTCATCGGTCTCAACAAACACACTGCAAAAAGAAGATTACATTGAATAGATCTCCACGAGAGAGGGGGAGAACATTGTATTGAGATCCAAAAAGAGAGAAGAATCCATCTAGCTACTAGCTATGGACCCGAAGGTCTGAAGTAAACTACTCACACTTCATCGGAGAGGCTATGGTGTTGATGTAGAAGCCCTCCATGGTGGATGCCCCCTCCGGCGGAGCTCCAGAACAGGCCCCAAGATGGGATATCGTGGATACAGAAGGTTGCGGCGGTGGAATTAGGTTTTTGGATCCTGTTCTGATCGTTTGGGGGTACATAGGTATATATAGGAGGAAGGAGTACGTCGGTGGAGCAACATGGGGCCCATGAGGTAGGGGGGCGCGCCTAGGGGGGGAGGGCGCGCCCCCCACCCTCGTGACCGCCTCTTTTGTTCCTTGGAGCAGGGTCCAAGTCTCCTGGATCATGTTCAGTGAGAAAATCACATTCCCGAAGGTTTCATTCCGTTTGGACTCCGTTCGATATTCCGTTTCTTCGAAACACTGAAATAGGCAAAAAACATCAATTCTGGGCTGGGCCTCCGGTTAATAGGTTAGTCCCAAAAATAATACAAAAGTGGAAAATAAAGCCCAATATAGTCCAAAACAGTAGACAAAGTGGCATGGAGCAATCAAAAATTGTAGATACGTTGGAGACGTATCAGGCATCCCCAAGCTTAATTCCTGCTCGTCCTTGAGTAGGTAAATGATAAAAAAGAATTTTTGATGCGGAGTGATACTTTGGCATAATTTCAATGTAAATCTTCTTAATTGTGATATGAATATTCAGATCCGAAAGATTCAAGACAAAAGTTCATATTGACATAAAAATAATAATACTTCAAGCATACTAATCAAAGCAATCATGTCTTCTCAAAATAACATGGCAAAAAAAGTTCATCCCTACAAAATCATATAGTTAGGTTATGCTTCATTTTCGTCACACAAAGATGTTCCCAACTTCTATACCCCGATGACAAGCCAAGCAATTGTTTCATACTTAAATAATCTCAAACTTTTTCAACCTTCACGCAATACATGAGCGTGAGCCATGGATATAGCACTATGGATGGAATAGAATATGATGATGGGGATTGTGTGGAGAAGACAAAAAAGGAGAAAGTCTCACATTGATGAGGATAATCAACGGGCTATGGAGATGCCCATTAATTGATGTCAACATGAGGAGTAGGGATTGCCATGCAACGGATGCACTAGAGCTATGAATGCTCAACAAAAGAAAACTAGTGGGTGTGCATCCAACTCGCTTGCTCACCAAGATCTAGGGCATTTGAGGAAGCCCATCATAGGAATATACAAGCCAAGTTCTATAATGAAAAATTCCCACTAGTATAAAAAGGACTACTTTATGAGACTCACTACATGAAGAACAAGGTGCTACTTTGAAGCAAAATATATGAGACTGACTACATGAAGAACAAGGTGCTACTTTGAAGCACAAGTGTGGAAAGAGAGATAGTAGCATTGCCCTTTTTATTTATTTTCTTTTTTTGGGCCTTTTTTTGGCCTTTCTTTTTTTTATTTGGGCAATGCTCTAATAATGATGATCATCACACTTCTATTGGTTACAACATAAGGATTACAACTCGAAACTTAGAACAAGATATGACTCTATATGAATGCCTCCGGCGGTGTACCGGGATGGTGCAATGAATCAAGAGTGACACGTATGAAAAATAATGCATGGTGGCCTTGCCACAAATACGATGTCAACTACATGATCATGCAATGGCAATATGACAAAAAGTAATGTATGTCATGATGAAGATGATGGAAGTTGCATGGCAATATATCTCGGAATGGCTATGGAAATGCCATGATAGGTAGGTATGGTGGCTGTTTAGAGGAAGATATAAGGAGGTTTATGTGTGATAGAGCGTATCGTATCACGGGGTTTGGATGCACTGGCGAAGTTTGCGCCAACTCTCAAGGTGAGAAAGGGCAATGCACGGTACCGAAGAGGCTAGCAAAGGTGGAAAGGTGAGAGTGTGTATAATCCATGGACTCAACATTAGTCAAAAGAACTCATATACTTATTGCAAAAATTTAGAAGTCATCAAAAATCAAGTACTACGCGCATGCTCCTAGGGGGATAGATTGGTAGGAAAAGACCATCGCTCGTCCCCGACCGCCACTCATAAGGATGCACAAGCCAGGTACACTTCATGTTTCAAATTTGTTACTCAACTTTAACCATACGTGCATGCTACGGGATTTGCAAACTTCAACACAAGCATTCTTTGAATTCATAATTACCCAACTAGAACGACTTTGATATTATCACCTCCATATCTCAAAACAATTATCAAGCATCAAACTTATCTTAGTATTCAA
>NW_025231708.1:0-10861 GCF_018294505.1 Triticum aestivum | reverse complement strand
CGCCGAACCAAAGTATGACATGCTGGTAGGCAGTATGACTTGTATCGTCCACAACTCACTTGTGTTCTACTCGTGCATATAACATCAACATAAATAACCTGGCTCGGATGCCACTGTTGGGTTTCGTAGTAATTTCAAAAAATTTCCTACGCACACGCAAGATCATGTGATGCATAGCAACGAGGGGAGAGTGTTGTCTACGTACCCAACGCAGACCGACTGCGGAAGCGATGACACGACGTAGAGGAAGTAGTCGTACGTCTTCACGATCCAACCGATCAAGCACCGAAACTACGGCACCTCCGAGTTCGAGCACACGTTCAGCTCGATGACGATCCCCGGACTCCGATCCAGCAAAGTGTCGGGGAAGAGTTCCGTCAGCACGACGGCGTGGTGACGATCTTGATGAACTACAGCAGCAGGGCTTCGCCTAAACTACGCTACAATATTATCGAGGTATATGGTGGCAGGGGGCACCGCACACGGCTAAGGAATAGATCATGTGGATCAACTTGCTCTCTCTTTGGTGCTAGCCCTGCCCCTCTATTTATATGTTGAGCCCCGGGGTCGAAACTTGGAGCAAAAGCCTCCTCAAAGTCGGTTTTGCCCGAAAGGCAAGAGTCCCACTCGGACTCCAGGACCAAACGCCACAATCCTTGGCGTCTGGCCCAGACGCCATGGGCCTCGGCGTCTGGCCCAGGGCCAGACGCCAGGGTCTCCGGCGTTTGGCCCCCTGGCCTCCGCAAAACTCCTTTTGCACCGACCTAAAGCCTCATGGGCTTGACCCCTTGGCCTAACCATATCATCCAATATATGAATCTTTACGTCTCGACCATTTCGAGACTCCTCGTCATGTCCCCGATCTCATCCGGGACTCCGAACTCCTTCGGTACATCAAAACATGTAAACTCATAATATAACTGTCATCGTAACCTTAAGCGTGCGGACCCTACGGGTTCGAGAACAATGTAGACATGACCGAGACACGTCTCTGGTCAATAACCAATAGCGGGACATGGATGCGCATATTGGCTCCTACATATTCTACGAAGATCTTTATCGGTCAGACCGCACAACAACATACGTTGTTCCCTTTGTCATCGGTATGTTACTTGCCCGAGATTCGATCGTCGGTATCCAATACCTAGTTCAATCTCGTTACCGGCAAGTCTCTTTACTCGTTCCGTAATACATCATCTCACAACTAACATATTAGTTGTAATGCTTGCAAGGCTTATGTGATGTGTATTACTGAGAGGGCCCAGAGATACGTCTCCGACAATCGGAGTGACAAATCCTAATCTCGAAATACGCCAACCCAACATCGACCATTGGAGACATCTGTAGTACTCCTTTATAATCACCCAGTTACGTTGTGACGTTTGGTAGTACCCAAAGTGTTCCTCCGGTAAACGGGAGTTGCATAATCTCATAGTCATAGGAACATGTATAAGTCATGAAGAAAGCAATAGCAACATACTAAACGATCAGGTGCTAAGCTAATGGAATGGGTCATGTCAATCAGATCATTCAACTAATGATGTGACCTCGTTAATCAAATAACAACTCATTGTTCATGGTCAGGAAACATAACCATCTTTGATTAACGAGCTAGTCAAGTAGAGGCATACTAGTGACACTCTGTTTGTCTATGTATTCACACATGTATTATGTTTCCGGTTAATACAATTCTAGCATGAATAATAAACATTTATCATGATATAAGGAAATAAATAATAACTTTATTATTGCCTCTAGGGCATATTTCCTTTAGTCTCCCACTTGCACTAGAGTCAATAATCTAGTTCACATCGCCATGTGATTTAACAGCAATAGTTCACATCACCATGTGATTAACACCCATAGTTCACATCGCTATGTGACCAACACCCAAAGGGTTTACTAGATTCAGTAATCTAGTTCACATCGCTATGTGATTAACACCCAAGGAGTACTAAGGTGTGATCATGTTTTGCTTGTGAGAGAATCTTAGTCAACGGGTCTGCCACATTCAGATCCTCATGTATTTTGCAAATTTCTATGTCAACAATGCTCTGCATGGAGCTACTCTAGCTAATTGCTCCCACTTTCAATATGTATCTAGATCGAGACTTAGAGTCATCTAGATTAGTATCAAACTTGCATCAGCGTAACCCTTTACGACGAACCTTTTTCCATAATCGAGAAACATATCCTTATTCCACTAAGGACAATTTTGACCGCTCTCCAGTGATCTACTCCTAGATCACTATTGTACTCCCTTGCCAAACTCAGTGGTATGGCATACAATAGATCTGGTATACAGCATGGCATACTTTATAGAACCTATGACTGAGGCATAGGGAATGACTTTCATTCTCTTTCTATTTTCTGTCGTGGTCGGGCTTTGAGTCTTACTCAACTTCACACCTTGCAACACAGGCAAGAACTCCTTCTTTGACTGTTCCATTTTGAACTATTTCAAAAATTTATCAAGGTATGTATTCATTGAAAAATCTTATCAAGCGTCTTCATCTATCTATATAGATCTTGATGCTCAATGTGTAAGCAGCTTCACCAAGGTCTTTCTTTGAAAAACTTTTATTCAAGTATCCTTTCATGCTTTGCAGAATAATTCTACATTATTTCCGATCAACAATATGTCATTCACATATACTTATCAGAAATGTTGTAGTGCTCCCACTCACTTTCTTGTAAATACAGGCTTCACCGTAAGTCTGTACAAAACTATATGCTTTGATCAACTTATCAAAGCGTATATTCCAACTCCGAGATTCTTGCACCAGTCCATAAATGGATCGCTGGAGCTTGCACACTTTGTTAGCTCCCTTTGGATCGACAAAACCTTCCGGTTGCATCATATACAACTCTTCTTCCAGAAATCCATTCAGGAATGCAGTTTTGACATCCATCTGCCAAATTTCATAATCATAAAATGCGGCAATCGCTAACATGATTCGGACGGACTTAAGCATCGCTACGGGTGAGAAGGTCTCATCGTAGTCAATCCCTTGAACTTGCCGAAAACCTTTTGCGACAAGTCGAGCTTTGTAGACAGTAACATTACCATCAGCGTCAGTCTTCTTCTTAAAGATCCATTTATTCTCAATTGCTTGCCGATCATCGGGCAAGTCAACCAAAGTCCATACTTTGTTCTCATACATGGATCCCATCTCAGATTTCATGGCTTTAAGCCACTTTGCGGAATCTGGGCTCACCATCGCTTCTTCATAGTTCGTAGGTTCATCATGATCTAGTAGCATGACTTCCAGAACAGGATTACCGTACCACTCTGGTGCGGATCTTACTCTGGTGGATCTACGAAGTTCAGTAGTATCTTGATCTGAAGTTTCATGATCATTATCATTGGCTTCCTCACTAACTGGTGTAGGTGTCACTGAAACAGTTTTCTATGATGAACCACTCTCCAGTAAGGGAGCAGGTACGGTTACCTCGTCAAGTTCCACTTTCCTCCCACTCACTTCTTTCGAGAGAAACTCCTTCTCTAGAAATGATCCATTCTTAGCAACGAATGTCTTGCCTTCGGATCTGTGATAGAAGGTGTACCCAACAGTTTCCTTTGGGTATCCTATGAAGACACATTTCTCCGATTTGGGTTCGAGCTTATCAGGTTGAAGCTTTTTCACATAAGCATCGCAGCCCCAAACTTTAAGAAACAACAACTTTGGTTTCTTGCCAAACCACAGTTCATAAGGCGTCGTCTCAACGGATTTTGATGGTGCCCTATTTAACGTGAATGCGGCCGTCTCTAAAGCATAACCCCAAAATGATAGCGGTAAATCTGTAAGAGACATCATAGATCGCACCATATCTAGTAAAGTACGATTACGACGTTCGGACACACCATTTCGTTGTGGTGTTCCGGGTGGCGTGAGTTGCGAAACTATTCCACAGTTTTTCAAATGTACACCAAACTCGTAACTCAAATATTCTCCTCCACGATCAGATCGTAGATACTTTATTTTCTTGTTACGATGATTTTCAACTTCACTCTGAAATTCTTTGAACTTTTCAAATGTTTCAGACTTATGCTTCATTAAGTAGATATACCCATATCTGCTTAAATCATCTGTGAAGGTGAGAAAATAACGATATCCGCCACGAGCCTCAATATTCATCGGGCCACATACATCGGTATGTATGATTTCCAACAAATCTGTTGCTCTCTCCATAGTACCGGAGAACGGTGTTTTAGTCATCTTGCCCATGAGGCACGGTTCGCAAGTACCAAGTGATTCATAATCAAGTGGTTCCAAAAGTCCATCAGTATGGAGTTTCTTCATGCGTTTTACACCGATATGACCTAAACGACAGTGCCACAAATAAGTTGCACTTTCATTATCAACTCTGCATCTTTTGGTTTCAACATTATGAATATGTGTATTACTACTATCGAGATTCAATAAGAATAGACCACTCTTCAAGGGTGCATGACCATAAAAAATATTACTCATATAAATAGAACAACCATTATTCTATGATTTAAATGAATAACCGTCTCGCATTAAACAAGATCCAGATATAATGTTCATGCTCAACGCTGGCACCAAATAACAATTATTTAGGTCTAATATTAATCCCGAAGGTAGATGTAGAGGTAGCGTGCCGACCGCGATCACATCGACTTTGGAACCGTTTCCCACGCGCATCGTCACCTCGTCCTTTGCCAGTGCCCGCTTATTCTGTAGTCCCTGTTTCGAGTTGCAAATATTAGCAACAGAACCAGTATCAAATACCCAGGTGCTACTGCGAGCTCTAGTAAGGTACACATCAATAACATGTATATCATATATACCTTTGTTCACCTTGCCATCCTTCTTATCCGCCAAATACTTGGGGCAGTTCCGCTTCCACTGACCAGTCTGCTTGCAGTAGAAGCACTCAGTTTCAGGCTTAGGTCCAGACTTAGGTTTCTTCTCTTGAGCAGCAACTGGCTTGCTGTTCTTCTTGAAGTTCCCTTTCTTCTTTCCTTTGCCCTTTTTCTTGAAACTAGTGGTTTTGTTAACCATCAACACTTGATGCTCCTTTTTGATTTCCACCTCCGCAGCTTTCAGCATTGCGAAGAGCTCGGGAATAGTCTTGTTCATCCCTTGCATATTATAGTTCATCACGAAGCTCTTGTAGCTTGGTGGCAGTGATTGGAGAATTCTGTCAATGACGCAATCATCCGGAAGATTAACTCCCAATTGAATCAAGTGATTATTATACCCAGACATTTTGAGTATATGCTCACTGACAGAACTGTTCTCCTCCATCTTGCAGCTATAGAACTTATTGGAGACTTCATATCTCTCAATTCGGGCATTTGCTTGAAATATTAACTTCAACTCCTGGAACATCTCATATGCTCCATGACGTTCAAAACGTCGTTGAAGTCCCGATTCTAGGCCGTAAAGCATGGCACACTGAACTATCAAGTAGTCATCAGCTTTGCTCTGCCAGACGTTCATAACATCTGGTGTTGCTCCAGCAGCAGGCCTGGCACCCAGCGGTGCTTCCAGGACGTAATTTTTCTGTGCAGCAATGAGGATAATCCTCAAGTTACGGACCCAGTCCGTGTAATTGCTACCATCATCTTTCAACTTTGCTTTCTCAAGGAACGCATTAAAATTTAACGGAACAACAGCACGAGCCATCTATCTACAATCAACATAAACAAGCAAGATACTATCAGGTACTAAGTTCATGATAAATTTAAGTTCAATTAATCATATTATTTAAGAACTCCCACTTAGATAGACATCCCTCTAATCCTCTAAGTGATTACGTGATCCAAATCAACTAAACCATGACCGATCATCACGTGAGATGGAGTAGTTTTCAATGGTGAACATCGTTATGTTGATCATATCTACTATATGATTCACGCTCGACCTTTCGGTCTCCGTGTTCCGAGGCCATATCTGCATATGCTAGGCTCGTCAAGTTTAACCTGAGTATTCTGCGTGTGCAAAACTGGCTTGCACCCGTTGTAGATGGACGTAGAGCTTATCACACCCGATCATCACGTGGTGTCTGGGCACGCCGAACTTTGGCAACGGTGCATACTCAGGGAGAACACTTCTTGATAATTTAGTGAGAGATCATCTTATAATGCTACCGTCAATCAAAGCAAGATAAGATGCATAAAAAGATAAACATCACATGCAATCAATATAAGTGATATGATATGGTCATCATCATCTTGTGCTTGTGATCTCCATCTCCGAAGCACCGTCATGATCACCATCGTCACCGGCGCGACACCTTGATCTCCATCGTAGCATCGTTGTCGTCTCGCCAATCTTATGCTTCCACGACTATCACTACCGTTTAGTAATAAAGTAAAGCATTACATCGCGATTGCATTGCATACAATAAAGCGACAACCATATGGCTCCTGCCAGTTGCCGATAACTCGGTTACAAAACATGATCATCTCATACAATAAAATTCAGCATCATGCTTTGACCATATCACATCACAACATGCCCTGCAAAAACAAGTTAGACGTCCTCTACTTTGTTGTTGCATGTTTTACGTGGCTGCTACAGGCTTAAGTAAGAACCAATCTCACCTACGCATCAAAACCACAACGATAGTTTGTCAAATAGACTCCGTTTTAACCTTCGCAAGGACCGGGCGTAGCCATACTTGGTTCAACTAAAGTTGGAGAGGCAGTCGCCCGCAAGCCATCTCTGTGCAAAGCACGTCGAGGGAACCGGTCTCGCGTAAGCGTACGCGTAAGGTTGGTCCGGGTCGTCTCGTCCAACAATACCGCCGAACCAAAGTATGACATGCTGGTAGGCAGTATGACTTGTATCGTCCACAACTCACTTGTGTTCTACTCGTGCATATAACATCAACATAAATAACCTGGCTCGGATGCCACTGTTGGGTTTCGTAGTAATTTCAAAAAAATTCCTACGCACACGCAAGATCATGTGATGCATAGCAACGAGGGGAGAGTATTGTCTACGTACCCAACGCAGACCGACTGCGGAAGCAATGACACGACGTAGAGGAAGTAGTCGTACGTCTTCTCGATCCAACCGATCAAGCACCGAAACTACGGCACCTCCGAGTTCGAGCACACGTTCAGCTCGATGACGATCCCCGGACTCCGATCCAGCAAAGTGTCGGGGAAGAGTTCCGTCAGCACGACGGCGTGGTGACAATCTTGATGAACTACAGCAGCAGGGCTTCGCCTAAACTCCGCTACAGTATTATCGAGGAATATGGTGGCTGGGGGCGCCGCACACGGCTAAGGAATAGATCACGTGGATCAACTTGTGTCCCTTTGGTGCTAGCCCTGCCCCTCTATTTATATGTTGAGCCCCGGGGTCGAAACTTGGAGCAAAAGCCTCCTCAAAGTCGGTTTTGCCCGAAAGGCAAGAGTCCCACTCGGACTCCAGGACCAAACGCCACAATCCTTGGCGTCTGTCCTAGACGCCATGGGCCTCGGTGTCTGGCCCAGGGCCAGACGCCAGGGTCTCCGGCGTTTGGCCCCCTGGCCTCCGCAAAACTCCTTTTGCACCGACCTAAAGCCTCATGGGCTTGACCCCTTGGCCTAACCATATCATCCAATATATGAATCTTTACGTCTCGACCATTTCGAGACTCCTCGTCATGTCCCCGATCTCATCCGGGACTCCGAACTCCTTCGGTACATCAAAACATGTAAACTCATAATATAACTGTCATCGTAACCTTAAGCGTGCGGACCCTACGGGTTCGAGAACAATGTAGACATGACCGAGACACGTCTCTGGTCAATAACCAATAGCGGGACCTGGATGCCCATATTGGCTCCTACATATTCTACGAAGATCTTTATCGGTCAGACCGCATAACAACATACGTTGTTCCCTTTGTCATCGGTATGTTACTTGCCCGAGATTCGATCGTCGGTATCCAATACCTAGTTCAATCTCGTTACCGGAAAGTCTCTTTACTCGTTCCGTAATACATCATCTCACAACTAACATATTAGTTGTAATGCTTGCAAGGCTTATGTGATGTGTATTACCGAGAGGGCCCAGAGATACCTCTCCGACAATCGGAGTGACAAATCCTAATCTCGAAATACGCCAACCCAAGATCGACCATTGGAGACACCTGTAGTACTCCTTTATAATCACCCAGTTACGTTGTGACATTTGGTAGTACCCAAAGTGTTCCTCCGGTAAACGGGAGTTGCATAATCTCATAGTCATAGGAACATGTATAAGTCATGAAGAAATCAATAGCAACATACTAAACGATCAGGTGCTAAGCTAATGGAATGGGTCATGTCAATCAGATCATTCAACTAATGATGTGACCTCGTTAATCAAATAACAACTCATTGTTCATGGTCAGGAAACATAACCATCTTTGATTAACGAGCTAGTCAAGTAGAGGCATACTAGTGACACTCTGTTTGTCTATGTATTCACACATGTATTATGTTTCCGGTTAATACAATTCTAGCATGAATAATAAACATTTATCATGATATAAGGAAATAAATAATAACTTTATTATTGCCTCTAGGGCATATTTCCTTCAGTCTCCCACTTGCACTAGAGTCAATAATCTAGTTCACATCGCCATGTGATTTAACAGCAATAGTTTACATCACCATGTGATTAACACCCATAGTTCACATCGCTATGTGACCAACACCCAAAGGGTTTACTAGATTCAGTAATCTAGTTCACATCGCTATTTGATTAACACCCAAGGAGTACTAAGGTGTGATCATGTTTTGCTTGTGAGAGAATCTTAGTCAACGGGTCTGCCACATTCAGATCCTTATGTATTTTGCAAATTTCTATGTCAACAATGCTCTGCATGGAGCTACTCTAGCTAATTGCTCCCACTTTCAATATGTATCTAGATCGAGACTTAGAGTCATCTAGATTAGTGTCAAACTTGCATCGGCGTAACCCTTTACGATGAACCTTTTTCCATAATCGAGAAACATATCCTTATTTCACTAAGGACAATTTTGACCGCTCTCCAGTGATCTACTCCTAGATCACTATTGTACTCCCTTGCCAAACTCAGTGGTATGGCATACAATAGATCTGGTATACAGCATGGCATACTTTATAGAACCTATGACTGAGGCATAGGGAATGACTTTCATTCTCTTTCTATTTTCTGCCGTGGTCGGGCTTTGAGTCTTACTCAACTTCACACCTTGCAACACAGGCAAGAACTCCTTCTTTGACTGTTCCATTTTGAACTATTTCAAAAATTTATCAAGGTATGTATTCATTGAAAAATCTTATCAAGCGTCTTCATCTATCTATATAGATCTTGATGCTCAATGTGTAAGCAGCTTCACCAAGGTCTTTCTTTGAAAAACTTTTATTCAAGTATCCTTTCATGCTTTGCAGAATAATTCTACATTATTTCCGATCAACAATATGTCATTCACATATACTTATCAGAAATGTTGTAGTGCTCCCACTCACTTTCTTGTAAATACAGGCTTCACCGTAAGTCTGTACAAAACTATATGCTTTGATCAACTTATCAAAGCATATATTCCAACTCCGAGATTCTTGCACCAGTCCATAAATGGATCGCTGGAGCTTGCACACTTTGTTAGCTCCCTTTGGATCGACAAAACCTTCCGGTTGCATCATATACAACTCTTCTTCCAGAAATCCATTCAGGAATGCAGTTTTGACATCCATCTACCAAATTTCATAATCATAAAATGCGGCAATTGCTAACATGATTCGGACAGACTTTTAAGCATCGATACGAGTAAGAAAATCTCATCGTATTCAACACCTTGAACTTTGTCAAAAACCTTTTTCGACAAGTCTAGCTTTGTAGATAGTAACACTACTATCAACGTCCGTCTTCCTCTTGAAGATCCATTTATTCTTAATGACTCACCGATCATCGGGCAAGTCAATCAAAGTCTACACTTTGTTCTCATACATGGATCATATCTCAGATTTCATGGCCTCAAGCCATTTCGTGGAATCTGGGCTCATCATTGCTTCCTCATAGTTCGTAGGTTCATCATGGTCTAGTAACATGACTTCCAGAACATGATTACCGTACCACTCTGGCGCGGATCTTACTCTGGAAGACCTACGAGGTTTGGTAGTAACTTGATCTGAAGTTTGATGATCATCATCATTAACTTCCTCACTTATTGGTGTAAGTGTCGCAGAAACAGTTTTCTGTGATGTACTACTTTCCAATAAGGGAGCAGGTACAGTTACCTCATCAAGTTCTACTTTCCTCCCACTCACTTCTTTCGAGAGAAACTCCTTCTCAAGAAAGTTTCCGAATTTAGTAACAAAAGTCTTGCCTTCGGATCTGTGATAGAAGGTGTATCCAATAGTTTCCTTTGGATATCCTATGAAGACGCACTTCTCCGATTTGAGTTTGAGCTTATCAGGATGAAACTTTTTCATATAAGCATCGCAACCCCAAATTTAAGAAACGACAGCTTAGGTTTCTTGCCAAACCATAGTTCACACGGTGTCGTCTCAACGGATTTAGATAGTGCCCTATTTAACGTGAATGCAGCTATAACTCCAAAATGATAGTGGTAGATCGGTAAGAGACATCATAGATCGCACCATATCTAATAAAGTACCGTTATGACGTTCGGACACACCATTATGCTGTGGTGTTCCATGTGGCATGAGTTTGTGAAACTATTCCACATTGTTTTAATTGAAGACCAAACTCGTAACTCAAATATTTTACCTCTGCGATCATATCGTAGAAACTTTTATTTTCTTGTCACGATGATTTTCCACTTCACTCTGAAATTCTTTGAACTGTTCAAATGTTTCAGACTTATGTTTCATCAAGTGGATATCCCCATATCTGCTCAAATCAT
>NW_025231707.1:0-10864 GCF_018294505.1 Triticum aestivum | reverse complement strand
TTTTTTTTTCTCACGCTTTTTTTTTCTTTTCCTTTTTTTTCTTTCCTTTTTTCTCTCTTTTTTTTCTTTATCTTCTTTTTCTCCCTCTTTCCAAGACAAACTAGATAAGATGCAGATTCGATCAGGCGAAGATGTCAGTGACCTCAACTATGATTATGACAATAAACAGTGCTTAGCACATGGTGGAAATTGGTGGATGGGATGGTGGACAACGGATGGGATAATGATGCAGCGGCTGCGTGACTAATGTGAACAGAACTCGAAACTCTAAAGGAACTAGACACTAAGACCAGCAACTCGACACGGCGATGCAACCGATAATTCAATAATGCAAACAATGAAAAGAAAATTGCAAAGGCTCAGTCTGGCTAGGACAAAGGATGAATAGATCTAACTTTTGTTTTGTGGCTTTTTCTTGGACAATAGGTAAGAAAATAAATCTAATCTAGGAAAAACTGGAAATTCTCACCGAGCAACCTGAAAACTGATACCACTTGATAGAGGCGAGGGTCCCGATCTTTCAATGAGATGATAACTATCGATTTGGTGGAGACGACTTTGACAATTCGACTACAAACGTGCAACGACGTTGCGCCTTAGCAATCGCTAAACCAATCTCCTGAGGTTACTGACGACGCCGGAAGCACGGTCAGCCTGACCACGAAGGTCTATTCCTGCAAGCAATCGAAGAACGAGCAAGAATATGATAAAGCAATCTGAATATTGCAAATATATATGAGGTATTGATAATCTTGGGGATCCGGAAGCGGTCTTGGTCTGGTCGCTGGACACAAACGAAGTACACGAAGTTGCAATGGCTAACTTTTAACTAAACAAATCCCACGGAAAAGGTACTAGATGGATCTACTTATATAGGAGCAAGGGGTGGCGGCCAAGGAGGTGGGAGGACGTCCCACGGCAGCCTAAAACTAAATCTAGGTCGTACAAGGCCAATGGGCCCAAGTGGAGGTGATGTAACACCTTTGGACTTGTAGTTTGACTCGGATTCTATCTTCTCTTGAGCCAAAAGTGACGTGAGAGAACTTTTTGGACAGCAAATAAACATCTCTTTCTTCCTTATCTTCATATGTGGATTGTACAAATGTCCCATACACCTGCAATTAGACAAAACACAAAAGTGTGTGAAGTATTTTTGTTCTGGATAACATAAATAGATTATTGAATAGTTTGCACTAGAAATCACCTGACAAATATGCATATATGCAATATTTTTGGTCATATCCAAGGTAGTCATGTCCTCATCACAGACCCTCGTGGTCAGGTTGATCTTGCTCCGGCGTGGTCAATAACCTCTCGGAGTTGGTTTAGCGATTGCTAAGGCGCGACGTCCTCGCACGTTCATGGTCGGATCGTCAAAGTAGACTGCCACCAAAGTGATATCCATCATCTCATCGAAAGACGGGACACCTTTGCCTCTATCAAAGATGATATTAATAGAGCTAATAAAGCAAAACAGGAGAAGAATAAGAGTGAAAATCAGATTGTGGCAAAAGAATTTGAGCAACAAATGAAGCCTAATAATAAACCATCTAGTGTTGCTTCTGAAATTTAATTGAAAAGTGCATGTTTATTTGCCACCAAATCTGATATTGATGAGCTAGATTTTAGCAAATCTGTTTGCTCTGCTTTTGTGTGCAAAGAGGCATTATTTTCATTCGGGGACGTGCCTTCCTCTTTGCCTCCTGCTATGACTAACATTTTGCAGGAGTTCGCTGACGTTTTTCCACAAGACGTGCCACCGGGATTACCGCCTATTCGAGGGATTGAGCATCAGATTGACTTAATTCCCGGTGCTTCACTGCCAAACCGTGCACCATACCGTACCAATCCAGAGGAGACGAAGGAGATTATGCGTCAAGTACAAGAGCTTCTCGACAAAGGTTATATACGCGAATCCCTTAGTCCTTGTGCTGTTCCTATTATTCTAGTGCTGAAAAAGGATGGTACATCACGTATCTGTGTTGATTGTAGAGGCATTAATAATATTACTATTCGTTATCGTCATCCTATTCCTAGGCTAGATGATATGCTTGATGAATTGAGTGGCTCTACAATATTCTCCAAAGTTGATTTGCGTAGTGGCTACCATCAAATTCGTATGAAATTGGGAGATGAATGGAAAACAGCATTTAAAACTAAGTTTGGATTATATGAGTGATTAGTCATG
The DNA here is from genome assembly GCF_018294505.1 of Triticum aestivum. Lineage (NCBI taxonomy): Eukaryota > Viridiplantae > Streptophyta > Magnoliopsida > Poales > Poaceae > Triticum > Triticum aestivum. Next base: position 8,676 of record NW_025231707.1, on the reverse strand, counting down.
CCTTTTGGGTTAACTAAGGAAAACATTGAGCGTATGAATGCTAAATATAAACTTGCTGGAGATAAGGGTAGAAAACATGTTGTGTTTGCACCTGGAGATCTTGTTTGGTTACATTTGCGTAAGGATAGATTTCCTGATTTGCGCAAATCAAAGTTAATGCCACGTGCTGATGGTCCCTTTAAGGTGTTAGAGAAAATAAATGATAATGCATATAAACTGGAGCTGCCTGCAGATTTTGGGGTAGTCCCACTTTTAACATTGCAGATTTGAAGCCTTATTTGGGTGAGGAAGATGAACTTCCGTCGAGGACGACTTCATTTCAAGAAGGGGAGGATGATGAGGACATCAATACAATTGTTACACCCACAGCCCCTGCTGCTATACATACTGGACCAATTACTAGAGCTCGTGCACGCCAACTAAATTACCAGGTACTTTCGTTTCTTGGTAATGATTCTAATGTTCATGAGAATATGATGCTGCCTAAATTGGATACATTTGTTTTGCTTACAAATGAAGGGCTTAGCTTGGAGAAGGATCAACATTGGATCAAGAACAAGCATGGAGAGGATGGCATGCGCAAGGGGAACAAGAACGGAGTTACAAGTGATGATTTCAGGACTTTGAAGCCACCATAATGGGTGCATGAAGCCTTGGACAAAATATACAAGATGCCACTTCATAAATTTCGTTCCGAGGCTATTTTAGGTGTTGCATCACCTTATTATTGGGCCAGGCCCATGTAATTTCGAAATACATAAGTATAGGCTATTTTTAGAGTCCGTATGTGTGGGGAAACAAGAGATAGGGTTGATTTCGGACCCCTCCACCAAGGGCCACGAAATTCCCCCCCTCTTCCTCCATATATACAGCCCTTAGGGCATCGTTTAGACTTTGGGTTTTGTTTAGATTAAAAGTTCGCCATAGCTGCAACTTCGCGTACTTCGTTTGTGTTCAACGACCAGACAAAGGCGTCACAGAACCCCACCTTGATCAATAAAGCTTTCATCTTATATTCGCAATATCCAGATTGCAATCTTAGTTTCTTGCTTGTTCTTCGTTTGCTCGCAGGAAACAGACCCTCGTGGTCAGGTTGATCGTGCTCCGGCATGGTCAATAACCTCTCGGAGTTGGTTTAGCGATTGCTAAGGCGCGACGTCCTCGCACGTTCATAGTCGGATCGTCAAAGTCGACTGCCACCAAAGCGATATCCATCATCTCATCGAAAGACGGGACACCTTTGCCTCTATCATCTCCAGCGCCCCTCCCCGGGTGCCCGGGACTTGGCCCCCGGGTGCCTGGCCGCCTCGCCCGGCCTTCTCCAGCACCGCCCCCGGGTGCCCGGGACTTGGGCCCCGGGTGCCCGGCCACATGCCAGCCGGCCCCTGAGCAGCCCGGGTGCCCGACCCAAGTTGCCCGGGTGCTTGGTCCCCTTCGTCCAACCGCACGTTGATGGCCTTTTTGGCCTTGTATCCCCCTCTTTTTGCCTAGTTTCACCCCAAGACTATATAAGTGCACCCCGTAGGTCATTTGGAAGGATAGCAAAGATTAGACTAAACCTTGTGAGCCTTTGCTCCTTGTATCCCCTCCTCTTAGGAGCTCAAGCCCCCACCTTGGAAAGAATCCAAAGGATTATCAAGGCCTCCTCTTGGAGAAGATCATCAAGACCTCACATAGTGGGAATAATTTACCAAGTGTTACTCTCCTTGTATTGATCTTGTAATAATGTGGATCTTATGTGTGCTACTCTAGTGGATGTGATACTTGGTTTGTTTGAGAGATTTTGTTCTTGGTGTTCTTGGTGTTCTTGAGTTTTTCCTCCTTTTCCCCCCTCCAAGAGTGAAAAGATCCTTCCTAGGGTTTGACCCTACAACATCTTGGTATCATGAGCAAGGTTTATTCACATTTTGGAGTCCCATCCCCCCATTTGCTAGCTTGATTTTGTTGTTTTTCGTCCAAATCCAAAAATCCCCACAAAAATAGCCCCAAAAAATTTTCTTGCAATTTGTTGGATCTTGTGAGATTTGGTTGTTTTGGTCCATGGATTTGATGTTTGGCAAGTGGATCTAGCCCCTCCCCAACAATCCCCACCCTTCCCACCACGAAATCCACTGAATTTGGCCTTTCCCCCAAAATTTCCGCCCAAATCGGCCACCACCGGGTGCCCGCACCTCGAACCACCAGGCACCCGCACCGTGCCCAGCTACCCCCGGGCACCTGCACCTCACACCCCCGGGCACCCGCACCCCCCGAAATCAGCCCACTACCAACACCATTTTGGCCATAACTTCCAACTCCCAAGCCCGTTTTTCGTGTTCTTTAGCTCGTTTAGAAGCCCTTGACATCCCCCATCCACTCATCCCACTTCCACCACCATTAAACCCCATCCAAAAAATCATCACAAATACACCCACCTTCTGCATTTGACCGATTTTGTGTTGCCTTTTGCGTTTCCTAAGGTGTTTCGGCTACTAAGGAGCATGTGACATCTTCGTCACCATCATCGACTCGGAGTCATCTTCATCGCTAACCGTAAGAAAGGACGGTAACCTCGACAACACTTACTCCTTACCTTGCTTTTGCATTGATAGCTCAGATGTCCTTAGTGTGAGGACTTAGTCGTGAGGCCAATGCATCTATGTGGTAGCTTGAGAGGGGTTGAGCGGAATCGAGAGATGCAACACAAGACAAGGGTGTAGACAGCTTCGGGCCCCGGGAAACATCATCCGGTAACAACCCTACATGCTGTTTGAGACTAGATCTCATTATCATCACGAGGGAGTCGCCGTAAACCGGCTCTCCTCTAGTTGTGTCTAACCCTAGAGATTGTTTCTTTCTTCTCCCCCTTTGAGGAGCCCTGCCCCTCCTTATATATGTTGAAGGGGCGGGTACATGTGGAGTCCAACTCAGACTTTAACTTAAACTATTTTGACTTCCCTTCCTGGGCTTCTTAACGTCTGCCGGTTTAACATTGTCTGACGGTTTAACATTGTCTGCCGGTTTAACATTGTCTGCCAGTTTAACACTCGCCGGTTTACCGTCTGTCTTAGCCATCTGTCTTAATTGTCTGCCAGTTTACCACCAGCTGGTTTACCGTCTGTCTTAGCCATCTATCTTGACTCTCCGCCAGTTTACCATCTGCCGGTTTAACAAGTCCCAGCCGGTTTACAACTCCAGCCGGGTCATACCGCGGGGTATATCCCCGACATTAGCCCCCAGTTTAATTTGGATTTATCCATGTTAAACTGACCCTGATCATCCTTAAGTCCTTGTCACTTCCTTCTTCTAGAAAATCCGGTTTAATAGGCCATCTTCATAATCAATTTGCTGACATTAGTTTGTCACAGAGAAATATTGTGAAGAATAACTTCTTTGACTCAGCTCCCAATGACTTCACAAAAATAATGGTCCTCGAAATCCTCATCTGATCTTTAGCCGGTTTAAGAATGTAGAACTTGCCGGTTTATAAATATTGATAGCACCGGGTCATACTTGTAGTTAACATCCAGCTTGAAAATATACCTCTTATATGACTATCACTTGTAGCCCTCAAGTCTTAAGAAGGTAGCATAACAACAGCTTAAGACTTTCTTCAATATAAATATCACAATCTTGAAGAAATCCAGTTTGTTCATCTCAATCACTAGTCAGAATTGAGTATTCCACATATGTAGCCCCCAAGTGCCGGGTTGTCATGCTTGCAGCAACCTGGGACTTGTAATTTCCCGATGCTCATAAAGACTTCAACCAGTGTAGCCCCCAAGGGCCGGGTCATTATGCAATAATGAGTAGGGACTTTTGTAAATATAATTATGTAAACTTTGAACAACAATGGTGTAGCTCCCAAGGGTCGGCTTAGTAAGATAATATTGAGCTGGGACTTTGATATATACTTCAATGAAAATAACATCATATGATGTAACCCCCATCATGGGGCTTGAATTCACGTCCACAAGGTTAAGAGCCTTGTGCTTTACCAACTAAGAGGGGGGCAATGTAATGGATAAAAAACTTTGTACCTTGAATTATTGATAGAAGCAATTGGTAGCCCCCAATGGCCGGCTCATTATGATGTGATGAGTCGGGTCTTCAATAAGGTGAGCAAATAATGACTTTGCATTAGCCCCCAAGTGTAATGGTGCATGCTTGCAGCGACATGAGACTTTCATATTTGATGTAATCTCAACTTAAATAATGTAGCCCCAAGTGCCGGGTTGGAAGCCTGCAGCAACTCGGGACTATTCCTTCAATTGTAGAATAAATCATATCTATTGATAATATGATAGCTATTGCGCTAAAGCGACTTTGAAAACCTTAATCATAATACTGATTATTGATAACCATAATAAAAATCCAGCCATGCTGGCTATTTGAATAATATACCCAATGATTTATAAGCGCAAGATTCCAATGGTGGAATCCAAATATATACCGGCGACTTATAGTCCCAAGCCAGACCGGGTCAATAAACACCGGATTATAAGTGATTATGTACTGACAACTTGAAGTTGAAACTCGATCGGGTTAATGAACACTGGGTTAATTTGATGACTGATAGTCATGTCGGGTCAATAGACGCCGGTTCAACATAAAATTTATCAAAAGAGAAAAATCTTGACAAAGGCAAATATAACCGTGTAGTCGAGGCTTTTCAAGGGCTACCAGGCCCAAATTCGAGGCTTTTCATGGGCTGCCAGGCCGCTGAGTTAAACCATTTTGCAAAGCCTTTTAAGATGGGCCTCCAACTAACCAATCGTCATTTTAACTTTGACAAGTTCAGGATCTGTATAAGATTGACTTGCCAAACGTTCGGCGGGTCATGCCAGGATTACCTGGATAGGAGTGGCTTACTTGATGAAGGCAGGTTAACCCGGGGTTTTAGGTGAATACACCAGGCTTCCAAGCCGTGCTTGATAGCATATTACAAGGGTCCTTTCAAACTCTTTGTTGCAGTGCACAAAGAGCCCCCAAGTAACTTTGTGAGCTGTGCTCAATGGGTGCCTATGTTTGACCTGTGCATAGCATCTAGACTCTCTTTGGCCCATTGGATGTGAAGCTCCCAAGCTATATTGTGGCGTGATAGCCGGATTAATGGACAGAACTCCGCTTTGTCAGCTGAAGCCCCCATGTAACCAATAATATGATAAGCCAATAAATCGGGATACCCATGTTTCAACTGTGCATCATGGCAACAGGTCCTCTTTGGCAACCTTTTTTTTGCAAGAAATAAATTCCTCTTTAACCGGGATTTTGAACCGAATATTGAGAGCTTCAAAGTTTTATAGGAGACATCTTTCCCTTGAACCGGATTTTAAACCAGAATCTTAATTTTCAGCCGGAAATTTTCTGACGGCCTTTAAACTCGAACTTGCGAGAAGTTAATTCCTTTTTTGAACCAGAAATTCTTAAACCGGATTTGTGAACTTCAGTGAGATTGACTTCCTTTGAACCGGATTTTGAACAGGATATCCTTTCCGATGACCCAGAACTTCTTCACTGAGCCGGCATTTTGTCATATACTGAAGGAGAGCCGGATATTCTCGTATGGCTTTTAAATTTTCATCAATATAGCAGTATCCACCGGGACCGGGTTATCTTTCCCTCCATCATCCTGGGCATTTGAATTTGCTGAAACTGGCAAGACTTGCTGAGGCATATCATCGTAGCCCCCAAGGCTGAAAGGTGGCTTGAGATTTCTCCATATTTGACCGTGATATAAACTGGCATAAATTGTATATCATTGGTGTTGATAGCACGATGTGAATCCATAGAAGGTTGAGGTGATTGCGGCGGGTTATAAATGATCCTGTATGAGCCGTGTCAGCAACTCGGCCAATGGTTCCTTCCAACTAGTTGTTTGAAGCTAACCAAACTAGAGTGGCAACGACTTGTACACATGTCCATTGAGCCCTCCAGTGCAAACGGCAGTTGATGATAATTTGCCTCCAATTTGTTGGAAGAAAACCGGCTACCCAAGCAGTGACTTTCTCATACTCAGTAAACAACTCCTGCAGACAGGCGCGGCCCGGCGTGTTGATGTAGACCAGGTCGCAAGAGATGGAAGGTAAAAACGACCGCAGCATCAGAGGTGGCACAGACAGATGAGTCGGCCATGGCATTGTAAGCCTGATGAGGACATGACTACCTTGGATATGACCAAAAATATTGCATATATGCATATTTGTCAGGTGATTTCTAGTGCAAACTATTCAATAATCTATTTATGTTATCCAGAACAAAAATACTTCACACACTTTTGTGTTTTCTCTAATTGCAGGTGTATGGGACATTTGTACAATCCACATATGAAGATAAGGAAGAAAGAGATGTTTATTTGCTGTTCAAAAAGTTCTCTCACGTCACTTTTGGCCCAAGAGAAGATAGAGTCCAAGTCTCTCACGTTCTGGATTCAGATTCAGACTGCACAGACATACCTGACTCAAAACGCACACAAGTTTTTCATACCGACTCCGAATTGGGTGATTCTTTTTTTCTTGGAAACTAGATTTCGTGCACTTTCCAACCCAATTGGAATCACCTTCAAATTCGTCCGGAGCGTTGAGTTGTGGACGAAACAATCTGATGCTGCAGCAGAATCCGAGTCAAACTATAAGTCCAAAGGTGTTACATCACCTCCACTTGGGCCCATTGGCCTTGTACGACCTAGATTTAGTTTTAGGCTGCCTTGGGACATCCTCCCACCTCCTTGGCCGCCACCCCTTGCTCCTATATAAGTAGATCCATCTAGTAGCTTTTTTCCTTGGGATTTGTTTAGTTAAAAGTTAGCCATTGCAACTTCGTGTACTTCGTTTGTGTCCAACGACCAGACCAAGACCGCTTCCGGATCCCCACCATTATCAATACTTCATATATATTTGCAATATTCAGATTGCTTTATCATATTCTTGCTCGTTCTTCGATTGCTTGCAGGAATAGACCTTCGTGGTCAGGCTGACCGTGCTTCCAGCATCGTCAGTAACCTCAGGAGATTGGTTTAACGATTGCTAAGGCGCAACGTCGTGCACGTTTGTAGTCGGATCGTTAAAGTCGTCTCCACCAAATCGATAGTTATCATCTCATCGAAAGATCGGGACCCTCGCCTCTATCAAGTGGTATCAGTTTTCAGGTTGCTCGGTGAGAATTTCCAGTTTTCCTAGATTAGATTTATTTTCTTACCTATTGTCCAAGAAAAAGCCACAAAAAAGAGTTAGATCTATTCATCCTTGGTCCAAGCTAGTCTGAGCCTTTGCAATTTTCTTTTCATTGCTTGCATAGTTGAATTATCGGTTGCATCGTCATGTCGAGTTGCTGGTCTTAGTGTCTAGTTCGTTTAGAGTTTCGAGTTCTGTTCACATTAGTCACGCCACCGCTGCATCATTATCTCTTCCGCTGTCCACCACCCATTCATCAATTTCCACCACGTGCTACCCACCATTCATTGTCATAATAATAGTTGAGATCATTCACATCTTCACTTGATCGAATCTGCATCTTATCTAGTTTATCTTGGAAAGAGGGAAAAAAAGAAGATAAAGAAAAAAAAGAGAGAAAAAAGGAAAGAAAAAAAGAAAAAGAGGGAGAAGAAAAAGAAAAAAAAGGCGTGAGAAAAAAAAGAGAGAAGAAAAAAAAATTGGCACTATCTAGAATCAATCTCGTACCTGAATTCGGATTGGAATCTGTTTTGCGCACTGTTCAGTAAAACAGGTGTATCTTCCTCATACGAAGTCAGTTTTGGCTCCGTGAGTACTCAAATTGAAGATAGCGACGAGCCGCATCTAAATAGTTGCAGAAGCAAGTTCAATATTTGACACCTCAAAATCGGCTTCTAAATAGGTCTTTTTGCCCTCCGAAGTTCGTGAACACAACTTGTTCCAATTTTTCAGGCCAGTTTTAGAATTCTTTGACTCCTCATATCAACTCGGAATTGAGTGATTCTTTTTGCATTGGAAAGCTTGAGTTAGTAGCATTCTTTGAAAGAATTTATCAGAAAATTGTCTCAAACTTTTCAAGAGGAAAGTTGGAGAGAGAGTTGTTGTATATCCTGCTTGGCAGTTGTTTTTCATCATTATCTTCACTGCCTTGTGATCTTCACTTATATCTTGCTGTCAAGAGCTACTTAGTATCCTTCATTGATGCTAGTTGTGCTACGCCGTGACCTCATTAGTGTTCTAGGCTCGCGTCTCTAGTCCGGTCTGGCCTAGGACCAGCACAGTACCGTCGTTGAGCGTTTATTCAACATTGCATCTTTGAATTGATTATTGCTAATCTTTTGCTACCATATATAGCCAACCCAGCTCCACATATTTCTACACCGTGTATACATACGCTCCCCTGGCAATCGCTTTACTCAATATTCGGAGTTACTTGACACCGCTGGTTGCCGATCACCGCCTGCTGCATGGTAAGAACTTGTAAGACATTGATATTTGCTTTACTGTGAGCGTTTTACCACCACATCCTAGTAGTTATAGGAACATTATTTTTGGGTTTTGTTTCTTGTTCTACTAATCATGACAGGATCCAGAGTCAATTCATGGGCTTTGTCGATCGCGGGAGACGTGCCACCACCTTTGCAAATACCACAACCGTCACGAGAGGTGCACAAACATCCAAATGCACATGATCAGGTTAATGTATCTATACCACCATTTAATGGCCGTTTTAAACCTGCTTTAT
>NW_025231706.1:0-10873 GCF_018294505.1 Triticum aestivum | reverse complement strand
CGACGGCCTTTCTACGCCTACGGCCTGTCCTTGGCCGTCGGCATAGGTCCATCTATGCCGACAAGGTCCGTCGGCATAGGTTTGGCCGTCGGGAACCCAAGTTTTTCTGGTAGTGCATATAATCCAATTAAATATACTCAATACATTCAGTTTTGCGACCAATTTTGAACATCAAGTAAGTAATATTTTGGATTACTAAACAAACTTATTGATCAAAACACAAATCCGAAATGAGAAACTGGCAGTAGAATATATAATGGTGGATAAAATTAACTAGGTGGGTGCTAAAGCATATATCTCTCATCACATGTTCACTTCATTTTACAATAGTGGAGTTTTGAACTATCATAGAATAAGGTGATCACACTTGTGAGCTCATCGCTACAACAAAATGACACATGAGCTTTGACAGATCTCTGTTAAAAAGTGATTTGAGACTCCAAGTTGGCAACATTGTGAATACATGGGGACCATCATCGGGTTTATCACAACAATTTTAATCTTAGTTGCAGAACAACGAAGATGACTACCTGGGTGTCCAAATTGTCCAACACCTGAGGAAATCCATATTTATAATTTAACCAGTATGTGTCATGGAGCTAAATTAAGGAAGCATAAAAAAATTCAGAAATATCAGCTAAATTCGTACATTAATCAAGCACACAAAAAAAACAGAATAAGCAATAGGTGACAACAACATCTACCTATAGGAGCCGCAATTCTGAGGTGCCTGGGTATGTGGTAGACGAAGAACAACCAAGCTGGACCCCCAGGTGTCCAGTTCGTCGAGTATCTGAGGAAGTCAAAATTTGTGATTCAACTGACAATATGTCATTAGGAATGTCCAGGAGCACAAGGGACGGAGTTGCTCACCATTGGTATCTGTATGAGTGGTATGGCAGACACCCACCGTATGGGGGATGATGGGAATGAAATGAGTTCAAGTGGAGCACCCGATTTAAACAGAAATCCATCAGTTTCCCATGGGGATCGTGGGGAGAGGAAGTGAAGGATGAATCACCAATGACCTGCAAAGAAGGGTTTCTTTGTTTTTAGGAGAAGCGTTTATTGGGTGGCTGTAGATGCCAACTAAGAATATAAAAGTGTGGGCCATGTGGAACATTAGGCTGCACATGCGTTTAGTCAGTGGCTATGTAGTTAGTGTCACCAAACACAAATTTTCTGAGGAACAATAGTAAGCTATGGGACAAACTAGAATGACGAGTTTTGGGCAGGGGAAGACAACCTTACTCATGGAAACAATATCCTCTCCATTGATGACGGTTGTCGAGCAGAGGAACGACGCATGTGGGCTCCACAAACTGACATACTAGTTGCGCTATGACCAAACGGCCCGCATCCCAATAGCCTAGAGGCTTGGAGCAGAGGAACGGGTTGTTCCCAGTCTGGTTCATCTTGCTCCTCCGCGACCTCGGGTAGGAAGCAATGGAATCACGCCTAGCTCGTGTCCCAGCACCCTTGAAAACGCTACTGGTAGCCTCCGGTCTTCCAAAGCAGACGGAAGATGGCGGCTGCGCATGGTGGTGGATGGGCAGCATGAATAGGATGATGTGTTGAGAAGCGGGGCGACGCGCGAGCGAGGGGGCGTCCATGGCGAAGTGAGCTATCCCACCATGAATATAAACTCCAAGCAGTATGTATGGTATCACACATCATCAGAGGCGCGAACCTGGGCAAACTGTGCGTGTGGGCTCCGTTCTGGTACTTTCGGTCATGTTCGCCATCCTACCAAGGGTACTGACCATTTTCTGCTCCCTCACTTAAAATGACTTGTAATTCCAACAGATATTTACAATCTAAGAATGTTGTATGTATTCTTGCGAGTGCAATTATAGACTCGTTGTTGTCCAATCTCGTGCCTTCAGCAACAAACAACTGCTTTAAGAATGAAGAGTCCTCTAGCTCATATGAACCACTAAGCTAACTGGACAACAACAACAACTTCACTCCCAGGGTAAGAAAGTCCCATCTCTACCATTGAAACTTCTACATCAATAGTTTTAGTCATGTAAACATTGATGCAACTTCCTGACCAACACTAAAATTATGCCTACCGGGCTTCATTTCGATTGATATAATGCTTATTTCATCTGCAACAGATCTTGAATTTGTAAAAACAAAATAAAATTATAGAGCAACGTCATGGCATTCCTAGAGCTGCCAAGCACATGCAACACATATTTTTGAACCATGGCTGATGAGCGATGTCGTTCATTTCAAACCAAAGGTGAGCACACAAACATGCAAATACCTGGGGTAGATACTCTCCTGGATGAAGATAAGACTGCCAAGCACACACATGTAAAAAATGAAAGGCGTGACGAGATACTACTTGAAATGATACCCCAAGTTAGGTATTCAAAAGCATCTTGCTACATTACCTACTTGACTAGAATAAGGCACAATTACATTTTTGAAGATAACATATAAACACCGCCGAGCACATTTGATGTGATGCGAGAAACTTGGTAACAACTAAAAATTGCAGCACCCTTCACCTGGAGAAATGAAAAGTGTTAATTTGTTAGTAACCTGATGCAGATATCGACAAAGTATTACCTGCGTGTATGTAAATCCTTCACCCTTTTGACATAATTTTTGTAGGTGATGGAGTTAAAAGAGCTGACTAATGTGTGTAATAGCAAAATGGGCTACGGATATATTACTTATTATGGTAGAAAACCAAGGGAGAACTATGGGCATATAAGATCTGGATTATCAACGTATCATTTATGCTCCAACACGCAGCGTCGTCGCCATTTTAATTGTTACTCTATGTTGTTAGCATGTGCGAATCCAAATGTCATCCACATGGGCAATATTTTGATGGTGCATGCTACCCACATTGTCTGTCACATATCTTCCAAAGAGAAAAATCAAACATTTCAAAACTCACAAATTATATTCAGAAGATCTTCTTACCCGTTGAACCGTTTTAGCACATTAGCAGATCAAACCAGACAATCATCCTAACTTTTTTGCTCCATTAGTTCCACCAGCAACGGTTGTGCCTATAAGCATAAGAATTCCGACAATTAACAACAGTTCCACGATAGAGACAAATTGATAAGAGAGGGTAACAAGTGGCAATTAGAGCTGGCAAGTATAACCCGCGCAAAATAATTCACTTATATAACATATATTTATAGGTGTGTTATAAGACAAAATTATGACAAATATTCACCGGTAGGATTGGCCATTAACGGCCATGAACAAATGACAAAATCACTATGATTTTAGTAAGCATGTATTGAACCAAATTTGTTTTGTTGGAGTTAAGTTCAGTACAAATTCAGAAGAAATAATAACGGATACAAAATATCTAGCCTTGAGATTCCATACATAGTATTAACTAAGTTAACATTTGACATTTGATTTGATATTTTCTGGGAAAGAAAACAACCATATTAAAAGATAACACAGACTAAAATAATGTGGCTATGAGTTCATCCATCTAGCATAGGGACAATTACTAAGCTTTTATTACCAGAATTTACATACTAAGTTCAAGTGTAAGTGAACATTTAAGAATCACAATAATATTATCTGAGCAATTATTTACAAAAATAACTAGATTAGCCTACTCCTACTATATATAAAGACAAAGGATGAGTGATCACCTGGTAGGTAGAAACTCATGAAAGGATAGTACTTCGTAGAGCATGGTACATCAATTTTCGTGGAATGTATTGACTTGAGTTGAACCATATAGGCACTATCATGCATATATAAAATCATTGCATTGGTGTCCTCATCATACCCCATCAGTTTGTTCCATGGCATTGTTTCCGAAATTTGGGGAAGGGTCTTCGGAATGGTATGCAATGCAACTGTCTTTTGGACCAACCATATGGAAACACCTTCAGAATTGACCTCCCTCTGCCACACTTGAATGTCCTGGTAAGACAACATGGCAACACCAACAATACAATCATCTGTTCGTATAATCTGGCACTGACATATGCTAAAATTATTCATACTGTGAGGCCCCTTGATCAGGGTAAGCTTCTGCCCCTCCAAATCAAACTCAACTACGCCATCGTCTCTCCCATACCTAGACAACCAGTAAATCACATTGCCAACAAGGGTGTCGGGGCAACAAGGACCATACATTGTCTTAGGTTGAGTCTCTATTGAGATGAGATTGCCCCACCTGCCGGTCTGTGAGGAGAAAACACGAGCCAGAGGTCGTCGATCATCGTGTATGAACATGGACAACAGGACCACTTTGAAGGGGCTGGCATGGCAGCTGCCGTGCACATGTCCCTGATCGCCGGCGGTGCAGAGCACCGCCCCGCTGAGATAGGTCATGTCGAATCCCGGCGGAACAGGCATGCGGTGCTGCTCGCCTGTGATGGGGTCGCACAGAACGGCCTCATTATTCTTTGAGTCTTTGACGAGGATGCGACCATGGCGGCAACTGGGCACACTGTAACGTATTTTACTGTAGCATCCAAGGGTGAAGCGTTTCCGAGGGATGCGGTCGGGAGGATTCAAGTACGGGGTGGAACACGTTCTTGTGGCTGTTGCGACACACGAGCAAGCCGAGGAGGGGTGCCTTCCGGTGGTGGGCATGGAAGCAACGGAGGAACTTGGGGTCAGTGGCAACGCGTCGCCAACGCTTGCAGACCGCGCATGCACGCAGCAGGGAGGACGGCTGCGGCGGGAGGCGGAGTAGGATCTCCCAGAGCATATCGTGGTCGTTGTCCAGCAAGCTGCCATGGCGGCGGCGGCGGCGGTCGATGAGTCGGGCTCCCTCGTCGCTCGTGTGGATCTGAGGATGGAGACGCGTGCTGCGTCGGCGGGCCACTGTGGCGCCCACGTCACTGGCATGGATTTGGGGATGGAGACGTGGGCTACGGCGGCGGCATATTCCGGCGTCCACCTCGCCGTGTTGTTGGCGTTTCATGTCGACGTACGCCGCCAAGGCAAGGCAAAAGATGTAGCTTGGGGAAGGAACACACGGCCGGGAGTGCTCTGTTGGCTCGTAGATGTAGCTGATTACGCTGAGTTGATGCACGCGTACGTACACAAAAGGCTAATTAGGGAGCTCGAACACAGGCGATTTGATGGCAGCAACGTAGTACTATATCTTTGGTCTCTTCTCACGGTTTGTTTACAAGTCCAACTAATCGGTTCTAGTCCGAGCCGGACGTGGACCCCAACGTAATTTTTTCCAAAACACCAGTAACTTTATTCATAGGCATAACAATTACAGGTACACTGATTTAAATCTAAGATTTAAGGAAATACAAAGTAACTCCAACGACTAAGAATTACAATGAAAGCTGTTCAAAACACCTTCTTCGTGGTATCAATCTTGAAGAAATACTTCAAAGACTTCGGTAAAGTGGCTGCAACTGGACTGAAGCAACGATGTTGTTACTCTTTCAACCGCACGAACATTGGCATTAATGGTTTCCTAAAAGCAACTCTCTAATCTCATGGCACCGCCAAAAAACAAGAGGAGATTTAATCATTCTCACAAAACTATGATGATTACTAGACGTTGACGAAGAACATAGAGGTCTTGAAGATCCGAGGTCCCCCCACCTCTCAGCGCCAAGATGGCAGCCGGAGGCGAGGGGGCCTAAATTGGCAGCGGCGACGGTGGCACAGGAAACCCTAATCTAGACAGCTCACATACGAGACCCGATGGATCGATCTGTTAACTCCAACGTAATTGACTCCATGGTACTGGGCAATGTTCAATTGTGTCAAACTGTCGCGCTTCGCACGACAAACTCCCGACTGGGCTAGCCCACCCGATTTAGCGAACCAAGGAACTGTGTAGAGCCGGTGCACTGTAGTGAACTGGGCATGGTAGCGGGCGTCCTTTTTTTGCTGGTTTTCTATTCAGTTTAGAAAACGAAAAAAATAGAAAAGTGATTTTTTTTAAAACTAGAGAACATTTGTTTGGAAAAAGCACAAACATTATTTTGAAATGCAACTTTTGAAAATGTCAAATATGTTTTAAAAACATATATATATATATATATATATTATAAAATCCAAATATTTTTTAAAAAACTGGAATTTTTTGTGAAAACGCTACTCCTCCAATCCATATAAATTATTACTGATTTAGTAAAATCCGAGTGAGAAATATTTTTTGAAATTCCGAACACATTATCTAAAATCTGAACATTTAAAAAAATTATATATCTTCTAAACTTTTTTCAAAAAAATTCCCTGCCAAAATGGGAACATTTTCTGACAACACGAATATTCTTTCAAAATCAAGACTTTTTTTCCCGCAAAAAATTTAGAAAACCGGTATGAACCAAACATGAACAGTATGGAAATGTTCCTTGAATTAGATAAATTGTTTTCTGGAAATGTCTGTCTATTCATAAAATGCACACAAAATTCAAAAAACATTCATGGATTTTCAAATTGATCCCAAATTTCAAGGATTTTGAATGCATTTAAAAAATATTTCATCAATTTAAAACATGTATTGAACATGAAAAGATGTTCATGAATTTGAAAATTATGCTGGTATTTTTAATAATCATGAACTTACAAATTGTTTCCAAATTTATAATTGTGCAAAAAAATTGAAAAATCACAAATTGAAAAAACTTCATGAATTCAAAGAAGTTAACGAGTTTGGGAAAAAAATCACGGATTTGAAAAGGAAAGGTAAAAGGAGAAATAAAAATAAATATGAAAAAAAAGAGAAAATGAAAGGAAAAAGAAAAAAAAGGTTCAAAGAAGGTTCTAGAACATTTTAAAAACTGGTGGGAAAAAAGTGGAATGGACGGGCACAGGCAGAGGACAGGGCGTTTGTGGGGTTACATGGTAGGTTATTTTTTTATATACAGTCCAAACACATACAGTCACACTTATGCACATACACTCAATCTTAAAAATGCACATCTTATCCTTATAATCCTTTGAGAGACTGAGCCAATACATCATCTTAAGGTCGAGTACAGAGGCACTTGCAATAGGTACGAAATAGGAATCGCCTAGAAATAGTCGATCAGTTTGTATTGTCGCGCGTGCAAGTCCACCACAATGCCCAACCCACTTCTGGCCCGATACATCATTTTCATACAGAAAACAGCTCGACGGTATTGGATAGAATTTTAGGCGGTATTTGAATAGGCAGTGATGACTTGACGAGATGACTTGTCAATGATTAAATCATGTGGTTTTCTCGTGAAGGGAATGGTCAGGTGATTTCTTTCTTTCCTTCTACTCTGCTCCCTCAACCGCTCCCTCTACCGCGCCGCCGTCGCCCGTCCGCCTCGCCACTCGCGTTGACAGTCGCCCCGTCATCCCTGCCCGCCGACATCATGACCATAGGTGAGCTCTCTGGTCGACTGATGACTTTATCCTCGCAGGACTCGGTGAGGGTTTTGGGGTTTGGGGAAGGACGCAGTTCTGGACAAATAGAAGCATCGGATTTGGTTGCATGGTCGCAATGGTTTGGACCCCAGTTGTGGCAGCCAAATCTAGCAGGTTGTTTTATAGAAGAGAGGGGAATCATGCACTACTAGGGATAACCCTAGTAGTAGCGCTTGTTTTATAACTAGTAGTAACGCTTGTACAAGCGCTACCAGTAAGACGCTACAACTAACTGGTAGTGGTAGTGCTGGTTTTTCAGCGCTAGTGCTGTACCTAATTAGTAGTAGCGCTTGGTAATGAAAAGCGATGTTGATAATAGTAAGTAGCAGTGGCGTTTCTTCCGAAAAGCGCTATTGCTAAATTTTCCTGTATTTTTGGAAATGCAGCTTATTATCGTTGTATTTGTATAAGTTTTATATATATTACTTTCATCATATGATTTTATGACAATGATTAGTTATTATATGTAATAGTGGGTGAAATGAACGTGGATTAGATTGAAGTGGAGGCAGCATGTGGTGCATGTCGAAAGTACTACGAATCCAAACTTGATCTAGTTTGGATTAGTGGTACTTTTGATGTGCACCATATGTTGCCTTCACTTGAATCTAATACATGTTCATTTCACCCACTGATATATATATAATAACTCATCATGCTCATATAACAACTTAGCATCATGCATCATCATAATAATATAACTCATCATTGGTATCATAATAACAAGTTATACTCATCATCATCATACAACTTCTACTCGTTATCATAATAACATGTCATACTCGTGATCATCATAGTCATCTAACCAACCGTACTTAATTGTTCTTAGCACATGATCATGAGTACTAGCTAGAACCTAACTACCCTCTCTAAGGTAAAATAGAATAAAACAAGATAGGCCCTGACTCTCCATTATGGAGAATGGAGACTATCCTGTCTCCAATTCTTGCGCTTCGCACAACGTTGCTTCCAAGTAGCTCCCTACGATTGTCCATACATTTTTTCCATGCTTTGGTTGTCATGTCCTCATCGGTTTTAGAAATCCGGTATGAATAGTAGTGAAGCCTACATAGACCTGGTCGTAAGCTAATAACATCAAGGTGACCTTTCAGAAGCATGAGATGAGGCACACAATCCTTCGGGATTTTCTGTTGATAAACATAGTAATAATGTCGTAGTTAGCAATGTAGTTTAGCTATAGAAGAATCTATGCAAGAGAGGCACGGATGTTGTAATAGTAAAAAATCTTACCATGTCATCTCCATGGATGTTACCGTAGGTCAGCATGTGAACTAGTGGCACGTAGTGACCATAATGTGCAGGAGTTTGATAATTGATATTGTAATTCTCAACATCAATAATAAATGAGATAAGATGATCTTTCTCCTGATAAGTTAATTCTGCGCCATCGGTGTAGTAGGTTCTGTCTACCATCTTCCATACATTCTTTGAAGAATGAAAATAAGCTACCAATGGAAATAAGCTGTCAACTATTTTGAAATAAACAATATAAATTACATAATAACTATGTTTGAGAAATTCACGTAGCGGTAGAATTGGAAGCGTATCAGCAAGGACCCAAATGTCCATATTATCTTGGTTGATGTTAGGATCACCAAGATCCAAGGTGACAACCATACCCTCATGAAAATCACACGCCTTGCACAATGCTTCCCAATTCGAGCAACCAAAAATGAGATACGCTCTCCGAATTGTATAGATTTACAGCAAAATCAAAACCATGATGGGTCCTTAGGTGAACTATCTTTGTTTCCATACTTGCATGATCTTCAAAATCCATCATCTCCAAGACATAGCGTCTTGCATGGCATAGGATAAGCTAGTCGAATTGTAAAATACGAAAATTACACGTTGAAGAAGCAGAAGTCGTGCTTAATTACGAAAAAAACACTTGTCGTTGTTGCGTACTGTTTCAACGTCGAGGGTAACCTGGAGCTTAATGCTGAAGCGCCGACCTTCTACCAGGTGAGGCCTGTCGCACAGACCATGGTTGTCGCCGCACCAATCGCACTCCGTGAGACTTTCACCGTCCGAAGACATTTCCTATGTTCATAATACAAAGATTAAACTTAAAAAAAATAAGTATATGTACTACAAAAACTAAATTAGATCATGATTATTCATCACGGGTTGACTACCGGTCTGTCGGGATTCTGCTTCCTCTCTTGTATATGGTGGACACTCCCTCACTGATTTTTTGACCGTCGATGATGGTCGCTACTCCTCCTTCTCCTAGTGCATAACAAAGGTCTAGCACAAGGAGAAGAAGGAGAAGCGACCCCCATGACAACAATCGGCATTCTTCTTCTCTCATATATGGTGGAGACTCTTCCTCACTCATTTTTTGACTGTTATTTATGGATCCCCGACAGACTTAAAGTCAAGTCAAAATGTCGTTTAATTCTCTTTCTAGCAAAGCTAGGGCACTCGATATTTCCTACATATTCTAGCACAAGTCATGCTAAAATTCACGGAAAAATCTGGCATGACCTTTGCTAAAATAGGACATATCGAGCGCCTGAAATTTGCTGGAACGGAAATGAATCAACACTCCGGCAAAACATAGGCCACTGTGACGTGTTCCCTGCAAACATAGGCCACTTGGGCAAGCACTAGTACTACAGAACACTACATATCACATGTCTAAATCTCCATCATATTCCATGAAAATTATCACAACTACTCATGTAGCTACTACTCTATTACAACTATCAAAACATCTACATCATCATCGACATGGGGATTTGGCTGGTCTCACCTCGAGGTCGGAGGTGGTCGGTGACGGGGACGATGGCAGAGATGATGCAGGGGCTCCTTGATTTCAGCAAAAACAAAATATAAAAAAACATTATTATCCTCATCTTAGGACTTAGTGAAACCCTATGTCTAAAACATCCTAGTTCTAGCCCTAACATTTACTAAAAATACCTTGTTCTAACCCTAAAAATTGAAAAGACCTATACATTTACTAAAAATACCCTAGTTCTATCCCTAACATCTATCCATCCATCCATCTATCTATATATCCTCATAAATCCTAGTTCTAATCATCGACATGGGCATTTTCATATTTTATTTTATACCGACATCGAACGAAATCTATTGTATTCAGAAGACTTCCAGTTACTGAAATTTTTCTAATTTTCTGTTCTATTCAACATTTACTAATTTTCTATACTATTCAAAAGAAGAAATTTTACTAAAAAATTCCTATTCTATTCAAAAGACCTACATTTACTTAATTTTTCAATTCTATCCATAAAACCTACATTTACTAAAAAATCTCATATAGCATCATACATTTTTGTACCTTAAAATTTCTATTACTAATTTCTTTTACTAAGAATTTTATTACTAAATTCTATTACTAAAAGCCTTTCTATTACAGAAAGGAGGAGGAGGAGTATGAGTGGTCCACCGGAGGGAGGAGGAGGAGGAGGGAGTAGGAGGAGGAGGAGGAGGAGGAGGGAGGAGG
>NW_025231705.1:9422-10875 GCF_018294505.1 Triticum aestivum | reverse complement strand
CATGGTATCATCATTTCACCCGCATAGCATGTGCAAAAGAGTAGAGAGGGTCACGGCGAAAAGTGGACGCACCTCGTGTACAAACTGGACAATCTCTTTCGGAGTATCAGGGTTTCGGACGAGAACTCATCTGTTACACGGGCACTTCAATGTTTTTTAAACTTTTTTGAACTGCAGCCTATTTTGCGTTCAGTATGCATCATTCAAAGCGACGTCATCAATTTCCAACACGTTCTAACATCATTTGCTGTTTTTCAGTCATTTACCGATTTGTTTAGAGAGCTAAATGACGGTGAAATCGAAAATCACTACAAAATGAACTCTGAAAATGTTGGAACTTGGCATGGTATCATCATTTCACCCGCATAGCATGTGCAAAAGAGTAGAGAGGGTCACGGCGAAAAGTGGACGCACCTCGTGTACAAACTGGACAATCTCTTTCGGAGTATCAGGGTTTCGGACGAGAACTCATCTGTTACACGGGCACTTCAATGTTTGTTAAACTTTTTTGAACTGCAGCCTATTTTTGCGTTCAGTATGCATCATTCAAAGCGACATCATCAATTTCCAACACGTTCCAACATCATTTGCTGTTTTTCAGTCATTTACCGATTTGTTTAGAGAGCTAAATGACGGTGAAATCGAAAATCACTACAAAATGAACTCTGAAAATGTTGGAACTTGGCATGGTATCATCATTTCACCCGCATAGCATGTGCAAAAGAGTAGAGAGGGTCACGGTAAAAACTGGACGCACCTCGTGTACAAACTGGACAATCTCTTTCGGAGTATCAGGGTTTCGGACGAGAACTCATCTATTACACGGGCACTTCAATGTTTTTTAAACTTTTTGGAACTCCAGCCTATTTTTGCCTTCACTATGCATCATTCAAAGCGACGTCATCACTTTCCAACATGTTCTGACATCATTTGCTGTTTTCCAGTCATTTACCGATTTGTTTAGAGAGGTTAATGATGGTGAAATTGAAAATCACTACATAATGAACTCTGAAAATGTTGGAACTTGGCATGCTATCATCATTTCACCCGCATAGCATGTGCAAAAGAGTAGAGAGGGTCACGGCGAAAAGTGGACGCACCTCGTGTACAAACTGGACAATCTCTTTCGGAGTATCAGGGTTTCGGACGAGAACTCATCTGTTACACGAGCACTTCAATGTTTTTTAAACTTTTTTGAACTCCAGCCTATTTTTGCATTCACTATGCATCATTCAAAGCGACGTCATCAATTTCCAACACGTACTGACATCATTTGCTGTTTGTCGGTAATTTACTGATTTGTTTAGACAGCTAAATGACGGTGAAATCGAAAATCACTACAAAATGAACTTTGAAAATGTTTGAACTTGCCATGGTATCATCATTTCACCCGCATAGCATGTGCAAAAGAGTAGAGAGGGTCACGGCGAAAAGTGGACGCACCTCGTGTACA
>NW_025231705.1:3300-4136 GCF_018294505.1 Triticum aestivum | reverse complement strand
TCATCTGTTACACGGGCACTTCAATGTTTTTTAAACTTTTTTGACCTCCAGCCTATTTTTGCGTTCACTATGCATCATTCAAAGCGATGTCATCAATTTGCAACACGTTCTGACATCATTTGCTGTTTTCAGTCATTTACCGATTTGTTTAGAGAGCTAAATGACGGTGAAATTGAAAATCACTACAAAATGAACTCTGAAAATGTTGGAACTTGGCATGGTATCATCATTTCACCCGCATAGCATGTGCAAAAGAGTAGAGAGGGTCACGGCGAAAACTGGACGCACCTCGTGTACAAACTGGACAATCTCTTTCGGAGTATCAGGGTTTCGGACGAGAACTCATCTGTTACAGGGCACTTCCATGTTTGTTAAACTTTTTTGAACTGCAGCCTATTTTTGCATTCAGTATGCATCATTCAAAGTGACGTCATTAATTTCCAACATGTTCTAACATCATTTGCTGTTTTTCAGTCATTTACCGATTTGTTTCGAGAGCTAAATGACGGTGAAATCGAAAATCACTACAAAATGAACTCTGAAAATGTTGGAACTTGGCATGGTATCATCATTTCACCCGCATAGCATGTGCAAAAGAGTAGAGAGGTTCACGGTAAAAACTGGACGCACCTCATGTACAAACTGGACAATCTCTTTCGGAGTATCAGGGTTTCGGACGAGAACTCATCTGTTACACGGGCACTTCAATGTTTTTTAAACTTTTTTGAACTCCAGCCTATTTTTGCCTTCACTATGCATCATTCAAAGCGACGTCATCAATTTGCAACACGTTCTGACATCATTTGCTGTTTTTCAGTCATTTACCGATTTGTTTA
>NW_025231705.1:2527-3290 GCF_018294505.1 Triticum aestivum | reverse complement strand
TCAAAGCGACGTCATCAATTTCCAACACGTTCTGACATCATTTGCTGTTTTTCAGTCATTTACCGATTTGTTTAGAGAGCTAAATGACGGTGAAATCGAAAATCACCACAAAATGAACTCTGAAAATGTTGGAACTTGGCATGGTATCATCATTTCACCCGCATAGCATGTGCAAAAGAGTAGAGAGGGTCACGGTAAAAACTGGACGCACCTCGTGTACAAACTGGACAATCTCTTTCGGAGTATCAGGGTTTCGGACGAGAACTCATCTGTTACACGGGCACTTCAATGTTTTTTAAACTTTTTTGAACTCCAGCCTATTTTTGCCTTCACTATGCATCATTCAAAGCGACGTCATCAATTTGCAACACGTTCTGACATCATTTGCTGTTTTTCAGTCATTTACCGATTTGTTTAGAGAGCTAAATGACGGTGAAATTGAAAATCACTACAAAATGAACTCTGAAAATGTTGGAACTTCGCATGGTATCATCATTTCACCCGCATAGCATGTGCAAAAGAGTAGAGAGGGTCACGGCGAAAAGTGCACGCACCTCGTGTACAAACTGGACAATCTCTTTCGGAGTATCAGGGTTTCGGACGAGAACTCATCTGTTACACGGGCACTTCAATATTTTTTAAACTTTTTTGAACTCCAGCCTATTTTTGCATTCAGTATGCATCATTCAAAGCGACGTCATCAATTTCCAACACGTTCTGACATCATTTGCTGTTTTTCAGTCATTTACCGATTTGTTTAGAG
>NW_025231705.1:1909-2517 GCF_018294505.1 Triticum aestivum | reverse complement strand
GAAAACTGGACGCACCTCGTGTACAAACTGGACAATCTCTTTCGGAGTATCAGGGTTTCGGACGAGAACTCATCTGTTACACGGGCACTTCAATGTTTTTTAAACTTTTTTGACCTCCAGCCTATTTTTCCGTTCACTATGCATCATTCAAAGCGATGTCATCAATTTGCAACACGTTCTGACATCATTTGCTGTTTTCAGTCATTTACCGATTTGTTTAGAGAGCTAAATTACGGTGAAATTGAAAATCACTACAAAATGAACTCTGAAAATGTTGGAACTTGGCATGGTATCATCATTTCACCCGCATAGCATGTGCAAAAGAGTAGAGAGGGTCACGGCGAAAAGTGCACGCACCTCGTGTACAAACTGGATAATCTCTTTCGGAGTATCAAGGTTTCGGACGAGAACTCATCTGTTACACGGGCACTTCAATGTTTTTTAAACTTTTTTGAACTCCAGCCTATTTTTGCGTTCACTATGCATCATTCAAAGCGACGTCATCAATTTGCAACACGTTCTGACATCATTTGCTCTTTTTCAGTCATTTACCGATTTGTTTAGAGAGCTAAATGACGGTGAAATCGAAAATCACTACAAAATGAACT
>NW_025231705.1:1284-1899 GCF_018294505.1 Triticum aestivum | reverse complement strand
GTTTCGGACGAGAACTCATCTGTTACATGGGCACTTCACTGTTTTTTAAACTTTTTTGACCTCCAGCCTATTTTTGCGTTCACTATGCATCATTCAAAGCGACGCCATCAATTTCCAACACGTTTTGACATCATTTGCTGTTTTTCAGTCATTTACCGATTTGTTTAGAGAGCTAAATGACGGTGAAATTGAAAATCACTACAAAATGAACTCAGAAAATGTGGGAACATGGCATGGTATCATCATTTCACCCGCATAGCATGTGCAAAAGAGTATAGAGGGTCACGGCGAAAACTGGACGCACCTCGTGTACAAACTGGACAATCTCTTTCGGAGTATCAGGGTTTCGGACGAGAACTCATCTGTTACACGGGCACTTCCATGTTTTTCCAACTTTTTTGAACTCCAGCCTATTTTTTCGTTCACTATGCATCATTCAAAGTGACGTCATCAATTTCCAACACGTTCTGACATCTTTTGCTGTTTTTCAGTCATTTACCGATTTGTTTAGAGAGCTAAATGACGGTGAAATTGAAAATCACTACAAAATGAACTCTGAAAATGGTGGAACTTGGCATGGTATCATCATTTCACCCGCATAGCATGTGCAAAAGA
>NW_025231705.1:704-1182 GCF_018294505.1 Triticum aestivum | reverse complement strand
TGAAATTGAAAATCACTACAAAGTGAACTCTGAAAATGTTGGAACTTGGCATGGTATCACCATTTCACCCGCATAGCATGTGCAAAAGAGTAGAGAGGGTCACGGCGAAAACTGGACGCACCTCGTGTACAAACTGGACAATCTCTTTCGGAGTATCAGGGTTTTGGACGAGAACTCATCTGTTACACGGGCACTTCAATGTTTTTTAAACTTTTTTGAACTCCAGCCCATTTTTGCGTTCACTATGCATCATTCAAAGCGACGTCATCAATTTCCAACACGTTCTGACATCATTTGCTGTTTTCCAGTCATTTACCGATTTGTTTAGAGAGCTAAATGACGGTGAAATTGAAAATCACTACAAAATGAACTCTGAAAATGTTGGAACTTGGCATGGTATCATCATTTCACCCGCATAGCATGTGCAAAAGAGTAGAGAGGGTCACGGCGAAAACTGGACGCACCTCGTGTACAAACT
>NW_025231705.1:0-555 GCF_018294505.1 Triticum aestivum | reverse complement strand
CTCATTCGGAGTATCAGGATTTCGGACGAGAACTCATCTGTTACACGGGCACTTCAATGTTTTTTAAACTTTTTTGAACTCCAGCCTATTTTTGCGTTCAGTATGCATCATTCAAAGCGACATCATCAATTTCCAACATGTTCTGACATCATTTGTTGTTTTCCAGTCATTTACCGATTTGTTTAGAGAGCTAAATCACGGTGAAATTGAAAATCACTACAAAATGAACTCTGAAAATGTTGGAACTTGGCATGGAATCATCATTTCACCCGCATAGCATGTGCAAAAGAGTAGAGAGGGTCACGGCGAAAACTGGACGCACCTCATGTACAAACTGGACAATCTCTTTCGGAGTATCAGGATTTCGGATGAGAACTCATCTGTTACACGGGCACTTCAATGTTTTTTAAACTTTTTTGAACTCCAGCCTATTTTTGCCTTCACTATGCATCATTGAAAGCGACGTCATCAATTTCCAACACGTACTGACATCATTTGCTGTTTGTCGGTAATTTACTGATTTGTTTAGAGAGCTAAATGACGGTGAAATCGAAA
>NW_025231704.1:0-10875 GCF_018294505.1 Triticum aestivum | reverse complement strand
GAGTGCCTTCTCAACCATGAACGGGGTAAGCTTGTCCTTGTTGGCAGAATCAGCATTGCCATGGGGGCGAACACCCACTGGAGTGTTAAGCCCATCATCAGGAACCTGAAGCAGATCCATGAACTCCTTCCAGGTAGCAGACAGTTGGCGGCCATTGGTCATCCAGGTCATCCTCCTTTCTTCATTAGGGTGAAAGTACATTGAGGCAAAGAACTGACAGATAATCTCAGGGTCATAGTCCAGGTGGAAAGAGATCACATGCTCAATGCCAAACTGCTCCACCAAGTTTAGAGCCTCTCCAAAGTAGTCACGGAACTTGTCCTTCCTCATGTGGTGCATATCAATCCACTTCACCTCCACATAGGTATTCTGCTTGTTCTTGATGACATCCAAATAGATGTTGGTCTGTGTCTTGTTCCAGAACAACTCACAGCCTCTGACAGTGGAATGTGGATGCACATAAGAGTGAAGCTGCCTGAGACGAACATACTTAGTGGGGGCTATCTCATCCATGCCCTTAGCGGGCTCCTTGTGCTTGCTAGCAGAGGTCTTGACATTGCGCTTGGAGGCAGACGATCCCTCTGGTACTTCTCCTGGGTTGCGCAGACGCTTGGAGCCAGTGTCACGACTGGGATTGGACCGGCGAGAGCCACCACCCGAGACACACACGCAAAGCACCAAAGACGCGAAGAAGATCAATGCAATGGCCATGATAAAGCACAAGAAACACATAGAAGGCATACGAGAAAGTTGGCATGCGATAGATGTGAGCCACGGTAGAACTGCCATTGTCTGCGGTACTAAAAAGTTAGTACTGCTCCAAACGCGGTAGTACCGCGCGAGGTCACGGTAGTACCGTGGCTGGAGCGGAAGTAAGCTTTTAGTGCTGCACAGAGCGCGGTAGTACCGCTTCCGAAGGGCGGTAGTACCGTGCGAGCGGTAGTACCGCGCCGGAAGGGCGGTAGTACCGCGTCGCGTCAGATCCAATGGGCGGTTTGAATCTGAAAAGAACCGCGAAACAACGGCGGTGCTACGGTGATCAGATCTAGCGCAAGACAACAATGCAAGTACAATTCCTATGCAATACCACGCTCCTTCATCCTATTCTTGCAGAGATTAAGCCTATGAATCTCAAGAACACACAAGCCTCCCCCAAAACCTAAATATACCAAAGACAAACAACACGGAGAGGGAGTTGGGGAAAAACCTTGGTCCATAGCAAGAGCACGTGGTGGGGAATGATCCCACCGGTCGGAATCACGGGAGGGCAGCCGGTGGAGGAGATCCGGCGACGAATGCCGGCTCCGTTCTTGAGCGAGGGAGAGGAGGAGACGACGTGGAGAGAGAGGACACGAATGGGTATGGGGAGTTAGAACTCCCCCTGCCCGTCCTTATCCCCATGCGCTCGAACCGGCACGATAGTACCGCGTATCATCGCGGTAGTACCGCTCGGGCGGAAGTACCGCGCCGAGGCGGTAGTACCGCTCAACCAGGCGGCAGTAAAAAAATTACTGCCATGTGGTGACGGTAGTACCGTGCTCCCGCCAGCGGTAGTACCATGGCTGGCTGCGGTTGTACCGTAGCTGGCCGCGGTAGTACCGTGAGCTCAAGTCACCGCAGGTTTCAAACACGAGAGGAAAAAGCCTTTGCACTGGAACTTTTCACACACAAGAACACGCATAGACCAGAGGAAAAAAGGCAACAAGAAACCACCAAGCGACAAAGCCTCTCGAGGAGAGAGGGCGGTGGCCGAAGCCACCTATGTTTGAGTTGGATGGTATGGCACCGCGAAGAATTATCCTTGGGCCCATGACCAAAACTCGTCTTTGAAGCACAAGTACCATCAAAAATGGCTAATGTGAAAGAGGTGATCGATTTATGCATAATGGGGGGAGGGAGAGTTCATTGAGAGAACAACACTCCCCCTATGTCCATGCCTACACCTAAACTAGACAACAAGTTGAGTGTGGTGGGGGTGCACGGTTTCAAGTCACATTGCTCAAATCAATGATATTTAGCTCATGCCTTAACTCGCGAAATCTTGCTTCATCCAAGGGCTTCGTGAAAATATCTGCAAGGTTATCATGAGTGTTGACATACTTGAGCTCGATCTCCCCTCGCCTAATGTGATCCCAGATGAAGTGATACCGAATCTCAATGTGCTTCGTCTTGAAGTGTTGCACCGGGTTGAGAGAAATCTCGATGGTACTTTCATTATCACACCAGAGGCACTTTGTCACAAATGACACCATACTCCTTTAAAGTTTGCCTCATCCATAGGAGTTGAGCACAACAACTACCGGCCGCCACATACTCCGCTTCGGTGGACGAGAGAGACACACAACTTTGCTTCTTGGAAGACCAACTTACCAAAGAGCAACCAAGAAACTGGCACCCTCCGGAAGTGGACTTCCTATCCACTTTGTCTCCCGCCCAATCGGAATCCGTGAAACCTTCAAGCTTGAAGTTTGCTCCTCTTGGGTACCATAAGCCAAAGTTTGGGGTATGAGCCAAATATCAAAAGATTCGCTTGACCGCCACATAGTGACTTTCCTTTGGTGCGGCTTGAAAACATGCACACATCCCCACACTCAACATGATATCCGGTCTAGATGCACAAAGGTAAAGCAAGGAGCCAATCATGGAGCGATATACCTTTTGATCCACCGCTTTACCATTGGGATCAATGTCAAGTTGGCACTTGGTAGGCATTGGTGTAGTAGCCGGCTTGACATCACTTAGCTTGAATCTTTTAAGCATGTCTTGAGTGTATTTGGCTTGGTTGATGAAGGCTCCTTCTCTTCTTTGTTTGATGTCAAAACCAAGGAAGAACTTCAACTCTCCCATCGAAGACATCTTGAACTTGGAGGTCATGAGAGCGGCAAATTCCTCATTGAAAGCTTTGTTAGGAGAACCAAAGATAATATCATCAACATATAGTTGGCATACAAACAACTCCCCGTTGACCTTCTTAGTAAAAAGAGTGGGGTCGATTAGCCCCACCTCAAATCCACGATCTTGTAGCAACTCGGTAAGGTGGTCATACCACGCACGTGGGGCTTGTTTAAGGCCATAGAGTGCCTTATCGAGTTGATACACATGATCCGGAAAGTAGGGATCCTCGAACCCAGGGGGTTGCTTGACATAGACCAACTCATTAATAGGACCATTAAGAAAAGCACTTTTCACATCCATTTGTTGCAACTTAAAGTTGTGATGGGAAGCATAAGCAATCAACAAACGAATGGATTCAAGACGAGCGACGGGAGCAAAGGTTTCATCGTAATCGATAACCTCGACTTGGGAGTAGCCTTGTGCTACCAATCTTGCCTTGTTGCGAACAATGTTCCCATGAGCATCTTGCTTGTTCTTGAAAATCCATTTGGTCCCAATGACGTTGTGGTTCCCCGATGGTCTTGGCACCAATCTCCACACCTTGTTGTACTCGAAGTTGTTGAGTTCTTCATGCATGGCATTGAGCCAATCCGAGTCTTCGAGCGCCTCATAGACCTTTTGGGGTTCAACACAAGAGACAAACGCGTGATGTTCACAATAGTTTTCTAATTGTCTACGAGTGCTTACCCCCTTTCTTAGGCTTCCAACCATGTTTTCCATGAGATGGCCTTGAGTGGTGAGCTTGGAAGCAATCTTCGTGGCACGACGCTCCAATTCCTCCTCGGGTGTGGAAGGAGGAGGGTCAACTTGATCATCTTGAGCGCCGTCTTGAGCTTGTTCTTGATCTTGAGCTTGCTCATGATCTTGAACTTGCTCGAGGGGGAGAACTTGACCTTGGGCATCATTTAGAGGTTCACCACCTTCTTGAGGTAGATCTTGCCCTTGGTCTTGTTCACGAGGTTGAGGGCCTTCACTTTGTTCTTCGGAAGCGTGTGGGTCTTGATGAGGTGATGGCTCTACTTGAGTAGAGCATTGTCCTTCTCCTTCGGCCACAAGGGGTTCCTCAATGGGTAGAATTTGACCAATACCCATTCTTCTTATGGCTTGAGGAGGAATTTCATCACCTACATCACAAGTACCACTTTGCTCCACTTGGGAGCCGTTATTTTTGTCAAACTCCACGTTACACGTCTCCTCAATGAGTACGGTGGACTTGTTGAGGACACGGTAAGCATGAGAGTTTGTAGCATAACCAACAAATATGCCCTCATGAGCTCTAGCCTCAAATTTAGACAAACGAACACCTTTCTTGAGAATGAAACACTTACAACCGAACACCCGGAAGTACTTGAGGTTGGGCTTGTTACCGGTAAGTATCTCATAAGGAGTCTTGTTCAAGCCTTTGCGAAGATAGAGCCGATTGGATGCATGACATGCGGTGTTGATGGCTTCGGCCCAAAAGTTGTATGGAGACTTGAACTCCGCCATCATGGTCCTTGCCGCATCCATCAACGTCCGGTTCTTCCTCTCCGCAACACCATTTTGTTGAGGGGTATATGGTGCAGAATATTGATGCTTGATCCCCTCATCACTAAGAAACTCATCCAAGGTGTAGTTCTTGAACTCGGTGCCGTTGTCACTTCTTATTGTCAAGATCTTTGCATCATGTTGACGTTGAGCTTCATTTCCAAAGTCGATGACGGTTTGTTGAGTCTCACTCTTCCTCTTGAAGAAGTATACCCAAGTGTATCTTGAATAATCATCCACAATAACTAAGCAATACTTTCTTCCTCCAAGACTATCAAATGATGGAGGCCTGAAGAGATCCATGTGAAGGAGCTCCAAGGGTCTCTTCGAGTAGATGATGGTTGAAGGAGGGTGAGCCTTTTCATGAAGCTTTCCTTCGATACAAGCACTGCAAGCACGATCTTTGGCAAAACTAACATTTTTTAGTCCACGGAAATGGTCCCCCTTGAGAAGACTTTGCAAAGATCTCATATTGATGTGGGCTAAACGGCGATGCCAAAGCCATCCCACGTCAACTTTAGCCATTAGGCATGTGCGGTCTTAGTGAGTCGCTCCGAAAAGTTAATCACATTGAGACCGTTCTCGACATGCCCAACAAAGGCTACTTTAAGAGTCTTGCTCCACGAGAGGGCCACGGTATCAATATCAAAGAATGTGGCAAAGCCCATGAGTGCAAGTTGACGAACGGAAAGTAAATTGAATGCAAGGGACTCAACAAGCATGACTTTCTCGATCGTTAGATCATGAGAAATGACAACCTTGCCGAGACCCAATACCTTAGAATGTGATGCATCACCCCACTCGACATTGGTGGGCATAGATGGAATCTCTTGCACGTCCACCACCAAGTCCTTGCTCCCGGTCATATGATTTGTTGCTCCACTATCGAGCAACCATGATCCCCCACCGGAAGCAAACACCTACACAAGATCAATGCTTGGTTTTAGGTACCCATTTAGTAATGGGTCCTTTGATGTTAGTAACAAGGGTCTTGGGAACCCAAATAGACCATTCAATGTACTCATAAGGAGAACCAACAAATTATCATAAACATGTCCATCACTAGCACGGTACAACACATATGACGGGTTAAAGTCGCCGGCTTTGTTTGAGGAAATGCTTTTGCCCTTTTGGACATCAACTCCCTTCACTTTCTCCTTCTTCTTCTTAGGAGCACCCTCTCCCTCTTTCACAAACGTTTGTTTGAGAGGAGGAGGACGTTTGGTCTTGTTCTTCTTCTTCTTCTTGCTCTTGGACTTGGGTGCAAACCCAATTCCTTCTTTGGCCACAACTTCCTTTTGATTGCTCAAAAGGTCGTTGAGGTTCTTCTCACCTTGAATGCAAGTCACAAGGCCTTTCTCAAGTTGATCCTTCAACTTGGCATTATCCTCCACAAGATGCACATGCTCACAACACGGGTTAGTAGCACATGCATTATCAATTAATACCATATGAGGAAAGGTGGCCTTTTCCTTGATTAGTTTAACTTGGAGTTGAGCATGAGACTCTTTGAGGTTAGCATGAGTACCCTTCAAGACCTTGTGGGCCTTGTCAAGTATCTCAAACTCCTCTTTGAGTCTAGCATGATCAACCCCAAGTTTAGCCTTCTCGGAGCACACGAGACATGACAAGAGCATGATCAAGATCTTTCTTTAACTTAGCATGGTCATTATTGTGTGACTCCTCAAGAGTCAAACGATGCACACGCTCTTCCCCAAGAGCATTAGAGAGATCCGATATCTCATCGGCATAGTCACGACTATGACCTTCCATCTTGGAGATGGTTTCTTCGTGAGCCTCGATCATGTCATTGGCCTCACCAAGTTGTTCCAAGAGAGCAACAAAGTGCTTCTTGGACTTTCCCTTGAGCTTACACTTCCTCATTAGACTCAACATGTTCGTCAATTCAATCCTCCAAGGAGGGATTAGTAATGTTGGTGGTTGTGATGTTGGGGGTTACCTTGTTTGAAGCTTTAGCCATGAGGCATCTGGCGGTGATGTTTTCGTTGGGTGATTCGAAGAGAGACACCTGGGGAGTAGTAGCAATGGCAACGGACGCCATGGCCATTGATTCTTCATTTTCATCATCATCGTTGAGGGAGTCCTGGACTAAGGGGTGTCCGGACAGCTGGACTATCATCGTCCGCCGGACTCCAAGACTACGAAGATACAGGATTGAAGACTTCGCCCCGTGTCCGGATGGGACTTTCCTTGGCGTGGAAGGCAAGCTTGGCAATACGGATATGTAGATCTCCTACCATTGTAACCGACTCTATGTAACCCTAGCCCTCTCCGGTGTCTATACAAACCGGAGGGCTTTAGTCCGTAGGACATAACCTCCATTACAACAATCATACCATAGGCTAGCTTCTAGGGTTTAGCCTCCTTGATCTCGTGGTAGATCCACTCTTGTAATACACATCATCAATATTAATCAAGCAGGACGTAGGGTTTTACCTCCATCAAGAGGGCCCGAACCTGGGTAAAACATCGTGTCCCTTGTCTCCTGTTACCATCCGCCTAGACGCACAGTTCGGGACCCCCTACCCGAGATCCGCCGGTTTTGACACCGACAATCGTCATCCTCTTGGTATTCTTCTTGAACCACCAACCCATGAGTGGGAGTCTTCTTGGCGAAGTTGTTCTTGTTGGGGAAGGACTTAGCTTTGTCTTTTCGGATGAACTTGCCACCGTTGTCTTCCCGCTTCTCGTAAGGACAATCCGCAACGAAATGGCTCACATTCCCATAGTTGAAGCAAGTTCTAACTCGTTGCTTGCCCTTGACGCCACTTGAGTTGTTCTTGTTGAAGTTGGGTCTTGAACTCTTCTTGCTCCAAAATTGTCTTGAAGCAAGGGCCATGTGCTCATGGTAATCAAACTTGGTGTCTTCGGGGTTGCTTTCCTCATCTTCCACTTCTTCCTCTTCTTCCATAATAACCTTGGCCTGCAAAGCAAGGTTAGGCTTCTTTGCCCTTTGAGAATGGAGCACCGCATTGTCGGTGGTCTTGTCCAAGATGCTCATTGCAACGAACTCATCCAACACTTAGTGGAAGTCCGGTCGTTGACGAATGACGGAGGACATGGCCTTGTTGGAGGGCATCATGGCCTTGAGGAACTTCCGCTTGATCCAATTGTCATCTGTGTCCTTGCTTCCATGATCTCGAAGTGCAACCGCGATTTTGGTCACTCTTCGAAAGAGCTCACGAGGTTCTTCATCTTCTTTCATTGCAAACTCATCGGCTTCATCTTGCACCACCTCATAGTTGGAGCGTTGAATGCTAGCACTTCCACGATAGAGACCCTCGACACATTTCCATGCTTCTTTAGCCATGACATGGGGTCGAAGATGAGGGAGATCTTCGGGAAGGATTGCATCTTGGATGATGAAGAGAGCACTCTCATTGAATTGATTGTCCACGGCTTCTCGAGGGGTGAAGTTGCTTGGGTCATGAGGATAAAAACCTTCTTCAATGATTCTCCAAAGGTTAGTGTTCACATGTTTCAAATGACGCTTAAAGCGATAGACCCAAGAATCAAAATCTTCATGTTTCTCATATTTAGGAGGAGGACCGGCATGATTCAAATGAGTAGAGGGGATTGGCCCTCCATAAATTGGAGGTTCCACATGGGCAAAGATGCCGGTACCATTTCTACCACTAATAGAAGGACTCTTATCAATGTTAGCTTCCCCCTTGTCGGAGGGAGCATCCGTCACCTTGTTGGTGGGATCACCCACTTTCATCGGTGAGGTAGATTGTTTAAGTCCTTCTAGGAATTCCTTAAACATGTCCTTGACCTCGGTCGTCATGGAGGTTTTCAATGTTTCAAAAGCCACATTGAATTCCTCAAGTGAGATCGAGTTACCCCCATCTCCCGTAGATGAGATCGGATTCGCACCGGAGTGCTCTCCCACCTCATCTATGACATCAACCATACTCTTTGGACGGTAAAGTCCTTAAAAAGAGACGAGGCCCTGATACCAATTGAAAGGATCGATATGGTTGACTAGAGGGGAGGGGGGTGAATAGGCAACTAACAATTTTTAAGCTTTTCTTTACCAAATTAAACTTTGCAACAAAATAGGTTGTCTAGATGTGCAACTAGGTGAGCAACCTATATGATGCAATAACAACTAGCACACAAGCAAGCAAAGGATGTAAAACAAGTAGGCTTGCAAAAGTAAAGGCACGAAATAACCAAGAGTGGAGCCGGTGGAGACGAGGATGTGTTACCGGAGTTCCTTCCTTTTAAGGGGAAGTACGTCTCCGTTAGAGCGGTGTGGAGGCAGAATGCTCCCCAAGAAGCCACTAGGGCCACCATATTCTCCTCACGCCCTCACATGATGCGAGATGCCGTGATTCCACTATTGGTGCCCTTGAAGGCGGCGACCGAACCTTTACAAACAAGGTTGGGGCAATCTCCACAACAATCGGAGGCTCCCAACAACAACAACACCATGAAGCTTCACCACAATGGAGTATGGCTTCGAGGTGACCTCAACCGTCTAGGGTGCTCAACACCCAAGAGTAACAAGATCCGCAAGGGATAAGTGGGGGGAATCAAATATCCTGTGGTGGAAGTGTAGATCGGGCCCTTGTCATCCAATCCCAAGCAAATCAACACGTTTGATTGGTTAGGGAGAGAGATCGGGCGAAAATGGAGCTTGGAGAAACAATGGAGCTTAGAGGTGGAAGAGGTAGTCAACTAGAGGTAGAAGACACCCCTTATATAGTCGTGGGAAAAATCCAACCGTTATCCACATGTTCAGCCCGCGACACACGGTACTACCGCTCCATGGGCGCGGTACTACCGCGAGGCTGCGCGGTACTACCGTGGAGGACCACGGTACTACCGCGACAGCAGCACAGGCCGGAACTAGCCTGATCAGGGGGCAGTACTACCGCTTGCGCGGTACTACCGCTCCCCCTTGCGGTACTACCGCAAGGCAGGAGAGTCACTGCCTGGGAAGGGCGTGGATGAAATAAATTACATTCGTGCCTACTTCCGCTGAAACTGGGGTGGTACAAAAACCCGAAGCGGTACTACCGCTTGCGAGGCGCGGTACTACCGTCGCGGGCGCGGATGTAAAAAATTACATCCGCGCCTACTACCGCGACTCTGCGGTACTAGGTAGGAGGGCCACGGTACTACGACTCCTAGGGAGCGGTACTACTGTTGGCCCCCGTGGTACTACCGCGCTGGACGAGCGGTACTACCGTGGGGGCGCGGATGTAAAAAATTACATCCGCCCTTACTACCGCACCGGAGCGGCACAAGGCCTGGGTGCCGCGGTACTACCGCTCCAGAGGGGCGGTACTACCGTGACACACAGCGGTACTACCTCTTGTACTTGCGGTACTACCGCTAGTACAACAGTAGTTGTCAGATTTCCGCACAACCAAGATAACGAAGGGCAGCTCCAAAGTGCAGGGAAAGGAGGGACAAGTGTACGTGTTGATTCCACCCAAACCTTTCCGACGCGGACCCCCTCTTAATAGTACGGCTCTCCTACGACTCAACTCCACCAAAGAGAAACGTAGAACAATGCCGACTTCAATAGTCTCCGAGGGGCACCGAATCGTCTCGTGCCTAGTGATGAAGTATCTGAGAAACTCAAGGCACACGAAGCATTGTCATCAATCACCAAAACACCTAAGGGATAAATATGCCCTTACAGGCGGGTCGCCCGGGTGAGCGCCGTCCGGATAGATCGGACGGCATGGAGAGCCCCTGCGGCACGCCACCTGGGTATGGACGACGCGGAGGGCGCTCTTGCCTGTGAAGGTCCACAGGAGACAGGCACTCCAGGATTATTTATAAGAGTAATGTATGTAATGAAATTGCAAAATTTAAATGGTGGAACTTTAGTTCTATTATCACTGGTGACCGATATTACACAGTGATAACTGATGGGGTTATGTACCTAGGGTAGGGTCATGGACCTGTTCCAAGTAACTTACCCTAGGACATCCCTAGAAGAGGTCGCCTTCCAGTGGACCAACGAGGATTCACTCGACTGGCCTGAAGGACTCGACCACGAAGACTCACTCGACCACCAGGAGGTCAAGAGGCACTCTGCACCGCAACGGCCTGTAATTAAGTAGACTTTATGATAGTAAAGGCACTTTATGTGGGGCGTTACCAGTAACGCCCCAGACTTAACTCACCTTAAACCCTCTCCTGCGTGGGCTGGCTGGGGTCCTGGCGCACTCTATATAAGCCACCCCCCTCCACAGGCAGAAGGGTTCGGCACCTTGTAATCCATACATTCATAATCCACTCGACCGCCTCCGGGCTCCGAGACGTAGGGCTGTTACTTCTTCCGAGAAGGGCCTGAACTCGTACATCCTTTGTGCTTACAACCTCTCCATAGCTAGAACCTTGCCTCTCCATACCTACCCCCCACTCTACTGTCAGGCTTAGAACCACGACAGTTGGCGCCCACCGTGGGGC
>NW_025231703.1:0-10875 GCF_018294505.1 Triticum aestivum | reverse complement strand
AGGAAAACATTCTCCAATTTTTACCAGGGCATGGTGAGGCCATACCATGGCACCACACTAGGTGTCATGTTTTCCAACCATGTGTTTCATTTTTTGTATAGCACGAGCATGGTTTTCCAGACCGTTCTTGTGCACCTTTTCATGCACCAATTGTTCTAATTTGAATTATGTGCATAATTAATGCCTAGAAAATGCACACAATCCCCTAAATATGGTAAATGAGTTTAGAAAAATGTCAAATTTGAACACGTTTCATTTGAGGCGGTATGTTGATCGTTGGAAAAAACTGAAAGACAAACTAGGATGGAAATTTGGATTCTCCTTCAATCTTGGTGATTTCCCTCTCGAAAGCATTGAACTTCCTCGGTGATGGTTCGATTTATGAAGGGCGTGCATGATGACATAAATCAAACCTTCTCAGCTTTTAACCAGGGCACGGTGAGGCCATACCATGGCACCATGCCAGCCTTCATGTTTTTCAAGCACATATTTCATTGTTCTATAGTTGATAACCCAGTAAATGACGCGTTTGTGGTTGACTCCATTAAAATCTCTGCCCATTCCTTGTAAAAGGCTTGAGAAATTACTAAATACCACAAGTATGGTTTTTCCAGACCGTTCTTGTGCACCCTTTCATGCACCAATTGTTTGAATTTGAATTACGTGCATTAATGCCTGCAAAATGCACATAATCCCCTAAAAATTGTAAATGAACCCAGAAAAGTGTCAAATTTGAACATGGTGATTAGCAGGGTTTATGTTCATCGTAGAAAATAAACTCATGGATGAAAGACAAAGGAAATTTGGATTCCCATTCAATCTCGGTGATTTACTATCGCACATGCTTCATCTCCGTCGCCTCTGCGAACCGTGTGTGTTCACTCACACATGCAAAAGGAAAAGAAAACCCTCACCCACTTCGTCCCCACTCACTCGCCGCAGACTCCTTCGCAACTCTACACCCTAAGCTCGACAGCTATTGGCGGCGACCGTAGGTTGCGCTCCAAACGACACCGGATTTCGCCTCCATCGCTTTCCGCCGCCTATCTGCACCGACATTCTAGACTCTGGTTGACTAGGGTTTTCTGCGGGATTGGGCCGTGAATTTTTCTCATGGAGAAGGTAATCAACTTAATTAGCAAAATATTCACTCATCTCTTATCGCAGTCCGTCTGTCGCTGTTAATCAACCGGTGAAAATCATCGTGGAATCATTTTTGTTCTAGCTGATTCGTGGGTGTTCATTCATGTGTGCACAGTGCGAGCACAAATCGGGCAACTGTGGTCGTGGCCAGTCGGAAACGAAGTTCTATCTCACCATTCTGGATGACTTCAGGGAGCACTCAATATGTTCAATCTCAACCTACCACGGTCGGCATGGCCTAAATTTGTGAACATATACCATCTGTTGCTACATTATCTATATATTTGCATCAAATCTTTGTTACATTATCTATTTTTAATTCTATATTTTTGTACTTTGCTTGCATCTATATATGGATATGTTCTATCAGTTACTCCCATATTTGCATCTTTCTTGGTTATTTCAATATATCTAATTTATGATCTTAATTTTCATTTCAAGCAGTACATCCCTTGCTTTGCAAGAACATGAGTAGAAGGAAATCTTGGGCTTTACTTTGCTGATGATTCCCAGGATGTCATATTGACAACGCAACATGGGTTTACAATGACAGTTAGCATAAAACTTGATAAAGATGGTCACTCCTATTTTAATGCGGACCTCTGGAGAAAAATGTCTAAGTGTTATGAACTGAAAGCTGGCAATAAAATTCTAGTGCGTGCACCACAACCTGGTCTAATTAACATGGATGTTTACTTCCCCAACGTCATCAGCCGATCAAAGTATGATCGTGGTTAGTGTCCTTTCAAATTTCTCCATGCTGTCATATTACTATTTAAGCAACCAATTGATCACTATTTAAGCAACCAATTGTGATATCATATTCTGACTCTGTTCCTAAGCAGTAACAAATTCTATTTATCAATTTATGCGCACTATATATTCTTCTGCCATGTTCTAAATAAATAATACCTTTCCACCTTTTAAGCAGGATATGTTGGATGCATAGTGAATGATCTGTATGTTACTAAGCGTACTAAATTTCACTAGAAGGACTTGAAGCATGTCATAAACTTTGTTGATAATCTGACAGAGATGGCACGACGTATGAACGCTGGATTTGGATGGGATTAATTAGACCTATGGTGCACACACTGAACAAGACCAATTGTGTGCATAAAGTCCTGGCAAAAAGTCTTATTTTAATGTCGATGCTCATAAACTATATATATCTTCAACGGTATTGTTACAATTGTTTTTTATTCTACATGTCAACAGAAATTGCCCCTGTAGCCGTTACTGGATCGATTTCTCGGCGTGGTCGAATTACACTTGTGCCTGCTAATAACGCCAAAGTGATTGCAAGGTACTGCATTTCCCGCAAAAATGGAACCATTCAAATTAACAAGTTCTCGCTTCTCATGGAAATGCATCCATATTGGAAAATTGGAGACACCGTTCTACTCCTGCTCTACCAAGGAATAGGAGGGCTCTTCCTTTTCATTGACAAGATGCCGAGTTGCTGTGATCAAGCTGCTTCCAGTGGATAGTTGTGGTTGTTGGCCCTCAGCCTCTTAAAATGTGCTAGTTGTTACTATATATGTTAAGTATGTAGATATGGACCATATGGTTGTTGGCCCTTAGCCTCTTAAAATGTGATAGTTGTTACTATATTAAGTATGTAGATATGGACCATATGGTTGTCAAAACCGTGTTACGAAGATCCTCCTTTTGTCGAATAGTGTAACCACTATATATATGTTACTCAAATGCTATTACCCAAGTTTATAAAATTTCATGGAAAGTATTAGTATCATACACAGTTCATTGAGTTTAAGCGTGTGCCCGATGTCCAGAAGGCATTTGCATATTAACTGCCCATATTGCAAATTCACACACATGTTCACATAAGGAAACATATGTGTAACATACTAATCATAGCACACGAGTACTCGCAGACGCATCGTGTGCGATATTCCTAGCCACCGCAAGCAACTAGTTTGCATTTTCCAAAGTTTTTTGTACACACAGAATCACACACGAAGTAACTGTATTGACCGTCTGTGTTGTAATTTCTCATCGCAAACAGTTCATCCGAGTCGGCTGTTTTCCACGTATCACACACACATCTTGTTTACATGACTCGTTTGTGTTTTTTTGGCTCATCGCAAACAGTTCATCCATGTGAACTGTATGCCACATATCACACACATCTTGTTAAGTTGAACCGTTTCTGTTGTGTTCCCTAATCGAAAACAGTTCGTCTGAGTTAACAGTATGTTGTATATCGCACACACATTGATATGGTTGCCCGTTTCTGTTGTTCTACCTCATCGCAAATAGTTTGAATGGATTAACCGTGTGTCCTGCATCGCACACACATTGTTATGGCTGCCCGTTTCTGTTGTTCTGCCTCATCGCAGACAGTTTGAAAGGATTAACCATATGCCCTTCGTCGCACACGCAACTAAAACCTGAACCATGTTTGATGCATACATCATCGCAAACATTTTGCACCTTTTTTGACGGTTTTTTATACCATCGTTTGCGATTATTGCATCGCACACAGTTTTTGCAAAGGGTCTTTGATCGTAGTGTCACGTTAGCAGTCTCCTGATACATCCATTTTGCATCTTGCCTTTATATCGATATTTATTGCATTATGGGCTGTTATTACACATTATGTCACAATACTTATGCCTATTCTCTCTTATTTTACAAGGTTTACATGAAGAGGGAGAATGCTGGCAGCTGGAATTCTGGGCTGGAAAAGGAGCAAATATTAGAAACCTATTCTGCACAACTCCAAAAGTCCTGAAACTTCACGGAGGCACGTTTTGGAATTAATAAAAAATATTGGCGAAAGAATCAACGAGAGGGGGCCCACACCCTAGCCACGAGGGTGGGGGCGCGCCCTACCCCTTGGGCGCGCCCCCTATATCGTGGGCCCCCTGGCAGGCCTCCGGTGCCCATCTTTTGCTATATGAAGTCTTTCACCCTGGACAAAATCAGAAGGAAGCTTTCGGGACAAAACACCACCACCATGAGGTGGAACCTTAGCAGAACCAATCTAGGTCTCCGGCGGAGCTGTTCTGCTGGGGAAACATCCCTCCGGGAGGGGGAAATCATCACCATCATCATCACCATCGATCCTCTCATTGGGAGGGGGTCAATCTTCATCAACATCTTCACCAGCACCATCTCATCTCAAACCCTAGTTCATCTCTTGTATCCGATCTTTGTCTCAAAACCTCAGATTGGTACCTGTGGGTTGCTAGTAGTGTTGATTACTCCTTGTAGTTGATGCTAGTTGGTTTATTCGATGGAAGATCATATGTTCAGATCCTTTATGCATATTAATACCCCTCCGATTATGAACATGAATATGATTTGTGAGTAGTTACGTTTGTTCCTGAGGACATGGGTGAAGTCTTGCTATAAGTAGTCATGTGAATTTGGTATTCGTTCGATATTTTGATGAGATATATGTTGTCTCTCCTCTAGTGGTGTTATGTGAACATCAACTACATGACACTTCACCATTATTTGGGCCTAGAGGAAGGCATTGGGAAGTAATAAGTAGACGATGGGTTGCTAGAGTTACATAAGCTTAAACCTAGTTTATGTGTTGCTTCGTAAGGGGCTGATTTGGATCCATCTGTTTCATGCTATGGTTAGGTTTACCTTAATACTTGTTTTGTAGTTGCAGATGCTTGCAATAGGGGTTAATCACTAGTGGGATGCTTGTCCAAGGAAGGGCAGCACCCAAGCACCGGTCCACCCACATATCAAATTATCAAAGTAACGAACGCGAATCATATGAGCGTGATGAAAACTAGCTTGACGATAATTCCCATGTGTCCTCGGGAGCATTTTCCTCCATATAAGAGTTTGTCCAGGCTTATCCTTTGCTACAAAAAGGATTGGGCCATCTTGCTGCACCTTATTTACTTTCATTACTTGTTACCCGTTACAAATTACCTTATCACAAAACTATTTGTTACCGATAATTCAGTGCTTGCAGAGAATACCTTACTGAAAACTGCTTGTCATTTCCTTCTGCTCCTTGTTGGGTTCGACACTCTTACTTATCGAAATGACATGATAGATCCCCTACACTTGTGGGTCATCAAGACTCTTTTCTGGCACTGTTGCCGGGGAGTGAAGCGCCTTTGGTAGGTGGAATTTGGTAAGGAATAATTTATATAGTGTGCTGAAATTTACTGTCACTTGTTACTATGGAACATAATCCTTTGAGGGGCTTGTTCGGGGTATATTCACCCCGACCAGTAGAGCAAAGAGTTTCTCCTCAACCTACTGAACCTACTGAAAATGTTTACTTTGAAATTCTTTCGGGTATGATAGAGAAACTGCTAGCTAATCCTTTTACACGAGATGGAACATTACATCCCGATTTGCACCTAATCTAAGTGGATGAAGTTTGTGGATTATTTAAGCTTGCAGGTATGCCCGAGGATGTTATCAAGAAGAAGGTCTTCCCTTTATCTTTGAAGGGAAAGGCATTGACATGGTTTAGGCTATGTGATGATATGGGATCATGGAACTACAACCGATTGAAATTGGAATTTCATTAGAAGTTTTATCCTATGCATCTTGTTCATCGTGATCGTAATTATATATATAACTTTTGGCCTCACGAAGGAGAAAGCATCGCTTAAGCTTTTGGGAGGCTTAAGTCACTGCTATATTCATGCCTCAATCATGAGCTCTCAAGAGAAATTATTATTCAAAAATTTTATGCTCGGCTTTCTCTCAATAATCGCTCCATGCTCGATACTTCTTGTACTGGTTCTTTTATGATGAAGACTATTGAATTCAAATGGGATTTATTGGAAAGAATAAAACACAACTCTGAAGATTGGGATCTCGACGAAGGTAAGGAGTCAGGTATGACACCTAAGTTTGATTGTGCTAAATCTTTTATGGATACCGATGTTTTCCGTGAATTTAGCACTAAATATGGGCTTGACTCTGAGATAGTAGCTTCTTTCTGTGAATACTTTGCTACTCATGTTGATCTCCCTAAGGAGAAGTGGTTTAAATATAATCCTCCCGTTAAAGTAAAAGTTGTTGCACCCATTAAAGTTGAAGAAAAGACTATCACTTGTAATGTTGATCCTGTTGTTCCTACTACTTATATTGAGAAACCACCTTTCCCTGTTATAATAAAGGATCATGCTAAAGCTTCAAGTGTGGTTCGTGAGAGTAATACTAGAACATCCACACCCCCTAAGTAAATTAAAGTTGAACCTAGTATTGCTATGGTTAAAGATCTCTTGGTCGATAATATTGATGGGCATGTTATTTACTTCTCTCATGAAGCTGCTAGAATTGCTAGACCTGATACTAAAAATAAACATAGACCTGTTGTAGGCATGCATATTATTTCTGTTAAAATAGGAGATCATTGTTATCATGGCTTGTGTGATATAGGTGCTAGTGCAAGTGCAATACCTCATTCCTTATACAAAGAAATTATGCATGATATTGCACCTACTGAGATAGAGGAGATTGATG
The DNA here is from genome assembly GCF_018294505.1 of Triticum aestivum. Classification (NCBI taxonomy): domain Eukaryota; kingdom Viridiplantae; phylum Streptophyta; class Magnoliopsida; order Poales; family Poaceae; genus Triticum; species Triticum aestivum. The sequence goes on along the minus strand of NW_025231703.1, from coordinate 4,254 downwards.
TTACAATTAAGCTTGCCAATAGAGACACTATTTCACCAGTTGGGATTGTTAGAGATGTTGAAGTCTTGTGTGGGGAACTTAAATATCCTGTTGATTTTCTTATTCTTGGTTCCCCACAAGATAACTTTTATCCCATTATATTTGGTAGACCCTTCTTGAATACTGCTAATGCTAGGATAGACTGCAAAAAGGATGTTGTTACTATTGGCTTGGGGGATATGTCTCATGAGTTCAATTTTGCTAAATTTTGTAGACAACCCCATGATAAACAATTTCCTAGTAAATATGAAATTATTGGTCTTGCTTCTATTGCCGTGCCTCCTAATGATCCTTTAGAACAATATTTGCTCAACCATGAAAATGATATGTTTATGAATGAAAGAAGGGAATTAGATGAAGTATTCTTTAAATAGGGACCTGTTTTGAAACACAACTTGCCTATTGAAATTCTAGGGGATCCTCCTCGACCCAAGGGTGATCCCGTATTTGAGCTTAAACCATTACCTGATACTCTTAAATATGCTTATCTTGATGAAAATAAGATATATCCTATTATTATTAGTGCTAACCTTTCAGAGCAAGAAGAAGAGAAATTATTGAAAACTCTGAAGAAGCACCGAGCTGCTATTGGATATACTCTTGATGATCTTAAGGGCATTAGTCCGCCTCTATGCCAGCACAAAATAAAATTGCAGAAAGACGCTAAACCAGTTGTTGATCACCAACGACGGTTAAATCCTAAGATGAAAGAAGTGGTAAGAAAAGAAATATTAAAGCTTCTAGAGGCAGGTATAATTTATCTCGTTGCTGATAGTTAGTGGGTAAGTCCTGTCCATTGTGTCCCTAAAAAGGGAGGTATTACTATTGTTCCTAACGATAAAGATGAATTGACCCCACAAAGAATTGTTACAGGTTATAGAATGGTAATCGATTTCCGCAAATTGAATAAAGCTACTAAAAAGGATCATTACCCTTTACCTTTTATCGATCAAATGCTAGAAAGATTATCCAAACATACACATTTTTGCTTTCTAGATGGTTATTCTGGTTTCTCTCAAATACCTGTGTCAAAAGAGGACCAAGAAAAGACCACTTTTACTTGTCCTTTCGGTACCTTTGCTTATAGACATATGCCTTTTGGTTTATGCAATGCACCTGCTAACTTTCAAAGATGCATGATGGCTATATTATCTGACTTTTCTGAAAAGATTGTTGAGGTTTTCATGGATGATTTCTCCGTATATGGAACGTCTTTTGATGATTGCTTGAGCAACCTTGATCGAGTTTTGCAGAGATGTGAAGAAACTAATCTTGTCTTGAATTGGGAGAAGTGCCACTTTATGGTTAGTGAAGGTATTGTCCTGGGGCACAAAATTTTTGAAAGAGGTATTGAAGTCGATAAAGCTAAAGTTGATGCTATTGAAAAGATGTTGTGTCCTAAGGACATTAAAGGTATAATATATTTCCTTGGTCATGCCAGTTTTTATAGGAGGTTCATTAAAGACTTCTCAAAAATTTGTAGGCCTCTGACTAATATCTTACAAAAAGATGTTCCTTTTGTCTTTGATGATGATTGTGTAGAAGCATTTGAAATACTTAAGAAAGCCTTGATTTCTGCACCTATTGTTCAGCCACCTGATTGGAATTTACCCTTTGAAATTATGTGTGATGCTAGTGATTATGCTGTAGGTGCTGTTCTAGGACAAAGAGTTGATAAGAAATTAAATGTTATCCAATATGCTAGTAGAACTCTAGACAGTGCCCAAAGAAATTATGCTACTACTGAAAAAGAATTTTTAGCAGTTGTATTTGCTTGTGATAAGTTCAGACCTTATATTGTTGATTCTAAAGTAACAGTTCACACTGATCATGCTGCTATTAAATATCTTATGGAAAAGAAAGATGCTAAACCTAGAGTTATTAGATGGGTTCTCTTGCTACAACAATTTGATTTACATATTATTGATAGAAAGGGAGCTGAGAACCCCGTTGCAGACAACTTGTCTAGGTTAGAGAATGTTCTTGATGACCCACTACCTATTGCTGATAATTTTCCTGATGAACAATTAGCTGTCATAAATGCTTCTCGTACTGCCCATGGTATGCTGATTATGCTAATTACATTGTTGCTAAATTTATACCACCTAGTTTCACATACCAACAAAAGAAAAAGTTTTTCTATGATTTAAGACATTACTTCTGGGATGACCCACACCTTTATAAAGGAGTAGATGGTGTTATTAGATGTTGTGTACCTGAGCATGAACATGAATAGATCCTACGCAAGTGTCACTCCGAGGCTTATGAAGGACACCGTGCTGGAGATAGAACTGCACATAAGGTATTACAATCCAGTTTTTATTGGCCTACTCTCTTCAAGAATGCCCGTAAGTTTGTCTTGTCTTGTGATGAATGTCAAAGAACCGGTAATATTAGTAGACACCAAGAAATGCCTATGAACTACTCACTTGTTATTAAACCATTTGATGTTTGGGGCTTTGATTATATGGGACCGTTTCCTCCCTCAAATGGGTATACACATATTTTAGTTGCTGTTGATTACGTTACTAAGTGGGTAGAAGCTATTCCAACTAGTAGTGCTGATCATAACACCTCTATTAAGATGCTTAAAGAAGTTATTTTTTCGAGGTTTGGAGTCCCTAGATATTTAATGACTGATGGTGGTTCACATTTTATTCATGGTGCTTTTCGTAAAATGCTTGCTAAGTATGATGTTAATCATAGAATTGCATCTCCTTACCACCCACAATCTAGTGGCCAGGTAGAATTGAGTAATAGAGAGCTTAAATTAATTTTGCAAAAGACTGTTAATAGATCTAGAAAGAATTGGTCCAAGAAACTTGATGATGCATTATGGGCCTATAGAACTGCATTTAAGAATCCTGTGGGTAAGTCTCCATATAAAATGGTTTATGGAAAAGCATGTCACTTACCTCTTGAACTAGAACATAAGGCATATTTGGCCATTAAAGAGCCCAATTATGATTACAAACTTGCCGGTGAGAAGAGGTTATTTGACATTAGCTCACTTGATGAGTGGAGAACCCATGCCTATGAGAATGCCAAACTGTTTAAAGAAAAAGTTAAAAGATGGCATGACAAAAGGATACAAAAGCGTGAGTTTAATGTAGGTGACTATGTGTTGCTATTCAACTCTCGTTTAAGAGTTTGTGCAAGAAAACTTCCCTCTAAATGGGAAGGTCCTTACGTTATCGAGGAGGTCTATCATTCCAGTGCCATAAAAATCAACAACTTCGAAGGCACAAATCCGAAGGTGGTGAACGGTCAAAGAATCAAACATTATATCTTAGGTAATACAATAAATGTTGAAACTAATGTTATTGAAACCGTGACCCCGGAGGAATACATAAGGGACACTTTCCAGAACGTTTCAGACTCCGAAAAGGAATAGGTATGTGGTACGGTAAGTAAACCGACTCCAGAACAGTTCTAATGGCAATTTTTCTCTGCTTTGGAATATTTAAGAAAATAGGAAAATAAGAAGTAGTCCGAAAGGGACACGAGGCATCCACGAGGGTGGAGGGCGCGCCCTACCCCCTGGGCATGCCCCCTGCCTCGTGGGCCCCTCGTGTGCTCTCCGGACTCTGTTTTCTTGCATGATTCTTATTTTAGTCGGTAAAAATTCATTATATAATCTCCCAAGGGTTTTGACCATCGTACCACGCATATATCCTCTGTTTTTATTTCGAGCTATTTTTGTAGCAGGTTTGGAGCAAGATGTCATCTCAGGATTTTGATGGAGAGAGCTATGTCTCACATCTCGTTGCTGACTATCGGATTTAGGGTTCCGGCAAAACCCTTGAGGTTCGAACTCTCGGGTGCACACGAAGATTTCTCCCTACCGAATCATGCCCTCAGCCTCGCCACGATCTCTAAGCTTAGCTCGATGAACTCACAACACAAGAGACACGAGTTTTATACTGGTTCGGGCCACAATTGTGGTGTAATACCCTACTCTAGTGTGGTGGTGGTGTATTGCCTCTTGGGCTGATGATGAATACTACAAGGGAAGAATAACCTCCTGAGGAGAGGTGTTCTTGTGCTTGGTGAACTTGTGTGTGATTAAGGATGATCTGGATCAGTTCATGTTGAGATGCCTCTTATGGTGGTGGCTAGTCCTATTTATAGAGGCCCTGTTCCTCTCCCAAAACATTGAGCGGGAAGGGATCCAACAACGGCCAATTTGAAAGGGGACAACTAGTACAAGCTATC
>NW_025231702.1:0-10877 GCF_018294505.1 Triticum aestivum | reverse complement strand
TAGAATGACCATCATTGTGTGACTCCTCAAGAGCCAAACGATGACCGCGCTCTTCCTCAAGCGCGTTAGAGAGATCTGATATCTCATCGGCATAGTCCCGACCATGCCCCTCCATCTTAGAGATGGTTTCTTCGTGAGCCTCGATCATGTCATTGGCTTCACCAAGTTGTTCCAAGAGAACAACAAAGTGCTTCTTGGATTTACCCTTGAGCTTACTCATAAAAGACCCAAATTCATTTTCCTCCTCATTAGACCCCTCACTTTCATCAATGCAATCCGTCAAAGAAGGATTAGTAATGATGGTAGTTTTGATGTTGGGGGTTACCTTGTTGGTGGCTTTAGCCATGAGGCACTTGGCGGTGATATTCTCATTGGGTGAGTCTAAGAGGGACACCCGTGGAGTTGTCGCAATGGCAACGAAGGCCATGGAAACTGACTCACCATCTTCTTCATCATCATCATCCTCATTGTACTCTTCTTGTGCCACCAACCCCTTGGGAGGAGTCTTCTTGGTGATGTTGCTCTTGTTGAGGAAGGACTTGGCCTTGTCTTTTTGGATGAGCTTGCCACCATTGTCTTCCCTCTTCTCATATGGGCACTCCACAACAAAATGGCTCACATTGCCACAATTATACCAAGTCCTCACACATTGCTTGCCCTTCGCAACACTTGAGTTGTTCTTGTTGAAGTTGGGCCTTAAGTTCTTCTTGCTCCAAAATTGCCTTGAAGCGAGAGCCATGTGCTCATGATAAGCATATTTCGTATCTTCGGGGTTGCTTTGCTCTTCTTCCTCTACGTCCTCTTCTTCCATACTAGCCTTGGCCTTCAAGGCAAGGTTGGGCTTCTTTGCTCTTTGAGAACGCAACACCGCATTATCGGCGGTCTTGTCCAAGATCCTCATTGCCACAATGTCATCCAACACTTCACTTGAGGACAAGGTGTGGAAGTCCGGCCTTTGACGGATGATGGAGGACATGGCCTTGTGGTAAGGCATCATGGCCTTAAGGAACTTGCGCTTGATCCAACTGTCATCTGTATCCTTGCTACCATGATCTCGGAGTGAGACCGCGAGAGTGGTTAACCTCCGGTAAAGCTCACGAGGTTCTTCATCTTCATTCATTGCAAACTCATCGGCTTCATCTTGCACCACTTCATAGTTGGAGCGTTGAATGCTTGCGCTTCCCTTGTAAATGGAAACAACATGGTGACATGCTTCCTTGGCCACAGTGAAAGGTCGGAGATGCACAATATATTCGAATGGAATTGCATCTTGGATGATGAAGAGAGCATTCTCGTTGAATTGATGATCCGCGGCTTCTCTCGGGGTGAAGTCACTTGGGTCATGCGGATAGAAACCTTGCTCAATGATTCTCCAAAGATTAGTATTAACATGATTTAAATGACGTTTAAAGTGATAGTCCCAAGAGTCAAAATCCTCATTTTTCACAATCTTAGGAGGAGGACCAACATGATTCAAATGAGTGGAGGGAACCGGTCCTCCATAAGTAAGTGGAGGTTCAACATTGGCAAAGATGCCACTACCATTTCTACCACTAGATAAAGGAACTTTGTCACTAGTAGCTCCCCCCTTGTCGGAGTTAGCATCCGTCACCTTGTTAGCGGGATCACCCACTTTCATAGCTGCGGTGGATAATTTAAGGCCTTCTAAGAACTTGTTAAACATGCTTTCAACCTCGGTCGTCATGGAGGTTTTCAATGTGTCCAAAGCCACGTTGAACTCCTCACGAGAGACCGCGGTTCCCCCATCGGCCGTAGACGAGAACGGATTCACACCGGAGTGCTCCTCCCCACCGTCTACGCTGTTAACCATACTCTTCGGACGGCAAAGTCCTTAATAAAGAGACGAGGCTCTGATACCAATTGAAAGGATCGATATAGTTGACTAGAGGGGGGGTGAATAGTCAACTAACAATTTTTAGCTTTTCTTTACCAAATTAAACTTTGCATCAAAGTAGGTTGTCTAGATATGCAACTAGGTGAGCAACCTATATGATGCAACAACAACAAGCACACAAGCAAGCAAGGGATAGAACACAAAATAAGCTTGCACAAGTAAAGGTGAGAGATAACCAAAAGTGGAGTCGATGGAGACGAGGATGTGTTACCGAAGTTCCTTCCCTTTGAGGGGAAGTACGTCTCCGTTGGAGTAGTGTGGAGGCACAATGCTCTCCAAGAAGCCACTAGGGCCACCGTATTCTCCTCACGCCCTCACACAATGTGAGATGCCGTGATTCCACTATTGGTGCCCTTGGAGGTGGCGACCGAACCTTTACAAACAAGGTTAGGGCAATCTCTACAACTTAATTGGAGGCTCCCAACGACACCACGAAGCTTCACCATAATGGACTATGGCTCCGCAGTGACCTCAACCGCCTAGGGTGCTCAAACACCCCAGAGTAACAAGATCCGCAAGGGATTAGTGGGGGAATCAAATTCCTCTTGGTGGAAGTGTAGATCGAGGCCTTCTCAACCAATCCCTAGAGGATCAATAAGTTTGATTGGCTAGGGAAAGAGATCGGGCGAAAATGGAGCTTAGAGCAACAATGAAGCTTAGGGATGGAAGAGGTGATCAACTCGGAGAAGAAGACTCCCCTTATATAATGATAGGATAAATCCAATCGTTACCCACTTACCCAGTCCGCGACATGCGGTACTACCGCACCAGACATGTGGTACTACCGCAAGGGCCTGCGATACTACCGTGGGGCACTAGGGTACTACCGCTTGCACGGCAGGAGCTAGACCAGCCCTGTTGCGTTGAAGTAAAGAGTGGTAGAACCACCGGAGCGGTACTACCGCAAGGCAGGGTTTGTCTGGGCTGGGAACGCACGGACGAATAAAAATACATCAGTGGCTACTTCCGCTGAGTTTCGATCTGTGCAAAAATCCGACACAGTACTACCGCATACCGGGAGCGGTACTACCGCGTAGGGCGTAGATGTGAAAAATCACATCCACCCCTACTTCCGCTCGTGCTGCTGTGCCCGGCCCGAGGCCACGGTACTACCACGCCCGGGGAGCGGTACTACCGCAAGGGCCTGCCGTACTACCGCGTCCCCGGCCGGTACTACCGTGGGCCTCTATGGTACTACCGCTCCCATGAGCAGTACTATCGCATATCACAGCACAACAATCACTAGGAGTCCTTCATTTTGCAGAGATACGGATAAACGATGGTTGCTCCAAAGAGGCAAAGAAAAGGTGGTGCAAAAAGAAATAAACGTGTACGTGATGATTCCGCCCAAACCTTTCCAAAGCGGCTTTCCTACGATTCAAACCCATCGAAAAGAAACGTAGAGAAAACTCCGTCTTCACTAGACTCCGAGGGGCAACGAATCATATTGTGCCTAAACATGAGATATTTAAAACGCTTAATGCATACAATTAGTCCGCAAAAGCATTGTCATCAATCACCAAAACCATATAGGGTGAAATATGCCCTTACACCCACAATATAAATGATTACAAATACATAACTTACTACTAGACTGTCATCAAATTGGGTTGAGTGTATCTGGTGCTACAATCTCCCAATGATTGCACCTAAAGGTCTTAGGTGAATGATCCTTTGCGAGTTGAAGATAGCGCCACATACGGATCCATTATGTAGCCCTTGTCATAACCTACAAAAGGTATGGAAGTTCGTTCCGTTAAAAACACGTTCATTATGGCAATTTCAGAGATTGTCCACGGTAAGAGGAAACACCTCCGTTATCCAGATTGCTCATTCGACAAACCTTTGCAACCGAGAATGGGCTGGAGAGGGTAACATCCGCTCCCGCCTCCTGGTTCTTATTAGTACTTGCAAGTTAATCAGATTGTCTTGCAACCAGCACAAACCTGCATACCAGAGCTGAGGCGGCTACAGCAAAAACCTGCACCAACACAGAGCATTTGCAACTGCTGCAGCAAGAACCACTTTCACACCGTAGGAGTCTACAGGCACAAAGTCTATATTCAACACGGTATATCACGCTTTAATCATTACAAACAAAGCAAATCTTGATTGGAAAATACTAAGGCTTAATTAGCTACTTGATCATCCAGCAACCAAAGTAGAGCAGCATATAACTCACCAGGCCTTCACAAGATTTATTGAGCTTGCCTACGCTGGTGGCCACGGTGGCGACACAGTCTCTGCCAGTTGGTTGTCAACGAACTGACCAACCAGGCGGAGCCACCAAACTCGCCACTTGGGGCTCGGAAAGAAGGTGATCAAACTCTCTCCAATAACCCTCAAGAAGGCCCCTGAGATCGCATTCTCCTTGTCCTCTTCGATGACCCCCATCTAGCGAAGCAGCACACTGGTGCAGCTCTGCATGATGCTACCAGGGATCGAGAACGTACATTATTTGTTTAACCAAATGACATTCGAAAGTAATTTTCTCCCACATGCCAGTGGGGTGCTCCTGCACTTCCAACTTTGCCTCGTCCTGCTTCATCTTCCTTCTCACAGTCTGTCTCCACCTGTTTTGAAACACCAGGATGAAATACTCATACAGCAGAAGAAAAACGAAAGCAAAGCCGAAACACGGTGACAAGTACAGATTTATTTAACTAATTAAACGTCTGGCCAAAATTTTGCGGCATGGAAGAAAGAAATAAAGTACTAGTAGCAAACTAAGAGGACGAACTGAAATGACCAAATGCTACCGATTCTGGTAGAGAACTTACAATTTTTGTGTAATGTTCGCAGGCCACGTTTCCGAATGGTACATTTCCATATTGTAAAAGGAAACTGGAACAATTGGGAAGCGCCTCGATGTCAGCTTCAATAATCATTCCAATGAATTTGCCAAAGCAGCATTCTAAACCTGCCAACGGATTGTCTCTATTGCCAAAGTTGCACAAAATACAGACCTCAACTTTGCGGAGGGCAGAGAGGTGTTGGATACCGAAATTGGGAGAACCATTCAGGCAATCCATCTGATGCACACGGAACTCCAGCTCCAGGTGCTCAAGCCTTGGCATTGATCCCTCTTCAAACTCCAGTGAGGTCCCACAATAAAGGAGTTCCAAATGGAAATATTTCAAATTGCTGAACCCATGAATGAGAATTCTTCCATCGGTGCCATTGAAAGTCTTTAGTTTGAGGATAAGCAAAGTTGGTATTGACCCAAGGATCCTAACATCTTCTGGCCTCACACTGGCGACATAGATTTCTAATTCTCTAAGATTGCAGAGCAAGCTCATCCAGTTTGGAACCTTGTCAATGAAACAGTATGTTATGTGAAGCTCCTGAAGGCTGCAGGGAGTAGTCGGACACCATGAGTCCAGTGACAGTGGAAAGTAAGTTTTGACAGCTAGGAAGTTCGAGCTTAGCTTGGATATATTTAGATGACGAAGGTTGCATGAAGATACTAATGTTCCCAAGTAACCGTGAAGGTCCTCAATTTGACCTGGTCCTTCCCACAATTCAAACATCCCCAGCTGTACTTTCAACCTCCACATCTTGGTTAGCTGGCTGAATTCTTCTAGTGGCTTCCCTTGTTCATAGGAGTGGACACCGAACGTCTCTAGCTCTTCCAAGCTTTGCATCTTACCAATCATTCCATCCGTAAATCTAATGTGGTAATGAACATTTAGACTGGCCAGCCATTGGAGGCTTGTAACAGCCAATGGCATTTCTAGAATTCTGGTATTTGTTATGTCCAGTGTTTCCAAATACTGCAGTTCTCCAATTTTTTGGGGGAGGAGCGTAACATTTGCAAGACTCAGATACTTCAGAAGAAGTAGCTTTTCAATATTTGCAACATGGTGCTCTTCTAACCACCAGCACTTTCCTAGGTCCAAGACACGAAGAACTGGGAAAGCCAATAAAGAAACTTGAGGGTCATGCGCATATATAATGAGCGACCGAACATGAGAGAGGATCGGGCTTGTTGATATGGCAACCTTTTCATTACTGGTATTCCCTATAATGAGCCTGCGGACTCTGTCATATGAATTGTGTCCATGCTCTACATCACTGAATTTAGTGACAAAATTCACTTCAGCAGCTATGCATGTGATAAAATCCAGAACTATATCATGGACTTGGCATGACTCTACCTGGCCCAATGTTGCACCAACCGGTTGGATCAAGCTTCTATTAATGAGCTCGTTAAAATAACTCTCACCTATTTCATATCGACTTCGCCCTTGTTTTTCATGAATGAATCCTTCAGCGACCCACATATGTATCAAATGTTGTTTCCAGATAGTAGAATCTTCTGGAAATATACTCAAGTACAACAAACAGGCTCTCAGATGGTGAGGAAGATCAAAGTAGCTGAAAGATAATATCTTTGTCATCTTATCAGCACCAGAATCCTTTGCAAGTGCAGAACCAATAGCAGCTAACACCCTCTTCCATTCATCTTCTGCATGCTGATCAGCCAACAAACTAGACACAGTAATAATAGCCAATGGTAGGCCAGAACATTTTCTTAATATGTCATTAGAGACTTTTTCCAGATGAGGATGGCATAAATCCTCAGGACCAAATGTTCTTCTAAAAAACAACCTTTTGGAGTCATCAAACGTAAGGGGTTCCATTTTATAAACATGACCACCACCTGAAGAACAACATGATGCAACTTCAGTATTACGTGTTGTAGTAATAATTCTACTCCCATGGTTATTATTATTCAATAATACAAGCCTGATAGTTTCCCATACGTCCGCGCTCCACACATCATCAATTACAACAAAGTACCTACAAAATGATTTTAACAAATATGTATTTAAATCCTGTGAAGCTAATTAGAAATTGCATAAAGCATTAGCATTAATTAAATGCAGCTAGATATTACTTAAGACTGTCAACAGAGTGATTGCAATTTTTAAACACTGAAGGTACAATACTTTTGTCTAATACTGTGTTTTATTCGACAACACATGATAAATTGTCAAGTGTTAGAATCCTGAAATATCACAGTCAAACCTAGTACCTAAATCAAGTAGCAGTTGTGTATTTATAGGGATGTCACCTCTAATAGTAACTAAAATCTTCATGTTGACTGCATTGTAGGAAGCACTTCCACTGTTTCGTGTACAAGCTTGGGTAAAGCAGAATTCTATTAGTTACCGGTCAATTTTAGTGGATACAGAAGTTTACATTACATGTTCCCAACTATAACAATTAATTAATCTGGTAAAATGACCTGAGATTGTAGCTCTAAATATGCATGTATTTGCAAGTTACAAAGAAAGATGAGCAATTCCTCTACAAAATCTTACGGCGAAATAAGCGAAATTGAGTGATGACAGTGGAGCACTGGCGGAGCTACGTACGAACAAAACAGTGCCATGGCCCGCCCAGCATGAGCCCAAAACACTAAAGTATAAGGGTAAAATTGGTCTACAAGGGTAAAAGTTTCAGGTGGCCTTTGGCTTGGCCCGCCCAGAAAATTCATTGTAGCTCCGCCACTGCAGTGGAGGCATGCAAACTGAACCGATAGGTGCAGCAGGAGTTGGCTAAACAGATGTGAATCTGTGCCCTCCAGCGGATCTCCTTGGAACAGCAGAACGATACACAAGACGCAAACCAAACAGATCGAAATCGATGAATCAGGTTTGACGACATAAATAAATAGTAATGTCGGGAAGAATGTTAAAGTTTTAAATGAAGAAGGATTACTAAGTTAGCGACAAAAAGTTATTGCTAAATTGCATCTTTGTTCATGACCTTTGCAACAACATATATTAAAAGTGAAGGCCCTTCTGGAAATAATATGTAGAAATCCTAGAAACAATCACATACATTATTTGTCTATTTTTCTTGGCAGTCACATGCATTATAATAGGTGAGCAGGATTACCTTTCGTTTTTAAGATGTTGCCTGAGTTTACTGATCAATTGTTGCACATCATCATCCGGTGGGCTGTCTGTGAACCCCACTCCTTGAGCAATATCTCTTAGAATCTTTCTCATATCAGGATTTCGAGAAACCGACACAAAAGCTGCACATGAAAATTGGCTTTCCAATGCATGATAGACTTGCTTTGCTAGAGTAGTCTTACCAAGACCGCCAGAACCAACAATAGACAGCACTTGAGGCTGCGTAGAAGTAGCCTCCCACTGAAACCAGTCGATGATATCGTCCTTAGGACCATCAATGCCGACAAGTTCATCAACCTCCGCGTAAAGCGCCGGCAGCCGGGGGTCAATGGCACAAGAGCTAATGCAAGGTGTTGGCCGGATAATATTATACCTCTTGTGCCTCTCGCTTGCCTCAGCCACACGGGCCTTGAGTTTACCTATCTCACTAGCAGCCTGATGGCGATGTTTGGGCTTCTTCAACATGTCAACGAACTTCTTGAGCATGGTACGCCCATCGGGCTCATGGTCGACATGAGCCACAAAGACATCAATGCAATCTTCCATGTCATAAGAAAGCTCACGGACATCATCCCGCCAAATTCTCATCGCAGGTTCGAGTTGTTCTTCATCCGCAAGCACCTCCAGTGCAGCCTTCATGCTGCGAAGCTCGTCTCCTATGAACTTGGCGTCACGGCGGACGCCTTGGAGCTTCCGGTGCTCGTCCAGCGGCAGCTTGAAGAGCTTGGACAGGAGGGGCTTCATCACCCCCGTGGAAACGGTGACAAGAGCAGCCTCCATGGGTCTCTCGCTGGCAAGCTTTCTTCTATGTGAGATTTCACAAGTGATGTGGTGGTTGCTTCAAGGTTTGTGTTTGTCTTCCAGTAAGGTCTCTGCTCCATCTAGTAAGGCACAAGCAACGCGCTTTTCAGCCCTTTTTCTGAGCAGAAATTGCGCCGAAAGCCCCTACCCAAAATATCATCTTCAGGTTTGGTGGAGCCGTACATGATTGTATTGATTCTTCCACTGACTTGACGACCGGACAGAGGAATACACATGCTGTTAGGCTTCTGATTAATGACTAAACAAAAGAACAGTGGCGCCACATCCTTGTCTTCCATTTGTGGTGGCCCAAAGATTTACTAGCAGAAAAGTCAAGCATTGGTTCCCCAGAGAAAAAATGCTCAAGGCGACACACCAATTTGATTCGATTGGATTCATCCATGCAAGTTGGGATAGCTCTCTGCGCTTTTAGGAAGCAGTGGAGCACCTTCCGGCCTACAAACGCGTCGATCCGAGTGGAGAAATTCAGTTTAATTAGGCAGAAGTGCAGCTTTTTGCGAGGAATACATGCAGAGGATAAGAAAAATCGCCCACTGACCTGACCTCCCCAGGGGTCAGCAGATGTCGATCGATTGCCCGGAGGAGCCGCACGAGGGGCGACGGCTCCGGGGGTTCGCCGGGGTCTGCGATGCAGCCGCGTGCTCCCTTGTGGAAGGGTGATGGGTCTGATTGGGGTGGAAGTCGGAGATCCGGCAACGAAGCCATGGTGGGTTGGGTCTGTCAGGACCCGAGTCTCACTGTACTGAATTTAAGCACGAATTAGCGAGATTCAGACAGGAACTGGGCGAATTTAGCTAGGGTTTTCGTTGTAGAAAGAAAGGGGAAAGTAGTAGCACGTCACCGGCGGCTAGGATTTACATCCAATAATTCTATTACATGCCTCAAATGGAAGAGATAGCTGAGTTATGTAGCCACTACAGCAACCCAAAAGCAAAAGGCATAAAAAGAAGAGCACATGGCGTTGTCGGGTGATGAACAGCTTTTCCCGCGCCATCCGGACTGTTGGATGGTCGATCGACGAAGGAGAGCGATCCATTCCGGCGAACCGTTATCTTTGCTTGGTGACCCTATGATGAGAGATGAGCGGCTGTAGACTTAACTGGCACGCCGAAACAGGGGATTTTCAAAATTGGGCCTGACAATACCCCCGATTAAGCTGGAGCTTGTCCTCAAGCTTTGAATGTAGGGAAAACCTTCTGGATGAAGGCTGAGTCTTCCCAAGTAGCTTTCTCTGGAGGAAGATTTGCCCATTTCACCAACCATCTGACCACTGGAATACTTATACTACCTTGCTTTCTTGGAATGAGTTTTCTCTCCAAAATCGCTTCAGGTTCAATTTGAATTGTCCCATCCGGACCCACCAGAGGAAGTTTGGAAGAGGGAACCACCTTGGGACCAATATGCCTTTTAAGCTGACTGGCATGGAATGTATCATGCAACTGACAGTCTTCAGGCAGAAGTAATTTGTATGCATGGTTTCCAATTTTGCTCAGAATCTTGAATGGTCCATAAAACTTGGAGTGTAGTTTGATGTGCCTGTGCAAACTGAGAGAAGTGTGTCTGTGAGGCTGGAGCTTAAGATAGACCATTTCTCCCACATTCAATTCTCTCTCCTTTCTGTTTCTATCAGCAAAGAATTTCATTCTAGCGTGTGCTTTTAAGAGGTTCTGCTTGATCACTTCCACCGCTAGCTCTCTGTTCTGCAGTAAGTTTTTATTGTCCTCACAAATAGTGTCAGGAAGAGCTGATTCAGCTACCATTGGAGGTGGAAACCCATAAAGAGCTTGGAAAGGTGTCATCTGCAGAGATGTATGGAAGGAAGTATTGTACCACCACTCAGCTAGGGATAGCCATCCATGCCACTTCCTTGGTTGCTGAAAACACATACACCTCAAATAATTCTCTAAGCACTGGTTCACTCTCTCTGTTTGCCCATCTGTCTGTGGATGATAGCTAGTGCTCATGTGCAGCTTGATGTTAAGTGACTTGAACAACTTCTGCCACAGATTGCTTGTGAAAATCTTATCTCTGTCAGTCACAATCACTAAAGGCATTCCATGTAACTTGAATACATTGTCAGAGAAGGATCTTGCTACAGATTGCACTGTGATAGGGTGTTTCATAGCAATGAAGTGTGAGTATTTAGTGAATCTTTCAACAACCACTAAAATTAAGTTCTTGTTCTTTAAAGTGGGCAAGCCTTCTACAAAGTC
>NW_025231701.1:9632-10888 GCF_018294505.1 Triticum aestivum | reverse complement strand
CGAAACCCTGATACTCCGAAAGAGATTGTCCAGTTTGTACACGAAGTGCGTGCAGTTTTGGCCGTGACCCTCTCTACTCTTTTGCACATGCTATGTGGGTGAAATGATGATACCATGCCAAGTTCCAACATTTTCCGAGTTCATTTTGTAGTGATTTTCAATTTCACGGTCATTTAGCTCTCTAAACAAATCGGTAAATGACTGAAAAACAGCAAATGATGTCAGAACATGCTGGAAATTGATGACGTCGCTTTGAATGCTGGTCTGGAGTTGAAATAAGTTTAAGAAACATTGAAGTGCCCGTGTAACAGATGAGTTCTCGTCCGAAACCCTGATACTCCTAAAGAGATTGTCCAATTTGTACACGAGGTGCGTCCAGTTTTTGCCGTGACCCTGTCTACGCTTTTGCACATGCTGTGTGGGTGAAATGATGATACCATGCCAAGTTCCAACATTTTCAGAGTTAATTTCGTAGTGATTTTCAATTTCACGGTCATTTAGCTCCCGAATCAAATCGGTAAATGACTGAAAAACAACAAATGATGTCAGAACATGCTTGAAATTGATGACGTTGCTTTGAATGCTGCATACTGAACGCAAAAATAGTCTGGAGTTGAAATAAGTTTAAGAAACATTGAAGCGCCCGTGTAACAGATGAGTTCTCGTCCGAAACCCTGATACTCCGAAAGAGATTGTCCAGTTTGTACACGAAGTGCGTCCAGTTTTCGCCGTGACCCTCTCTATTCTTTAGCACATGCTATGCGGGTGAAATGATGATACCATGCCAAGTTGCAACATTTTTAGAGTTCATTTTGTAGTGAATTTCAGTTTCACGGTCATTGAGCTCCCTAAACAAATCGATAAATGACTGAAAAACAGCAAATGATGTCAGAACATGCTGGAAATTGATGATGTTGCTTTGAATGCTGCATACTGAACGCAAAAATAGTCTGGAGTGCAAATAAGTTTAAGAAACATTGCAGTGCCCGTGTAATAGATGAGTTCTCGTCCGAAACCTTGATACTCCGAAAGAGATTGTCCAGTTTGTACACAAAGTGCGTCCAGTTTTCGCTGTGACCCTCTCTACCCTTTTGCACATGCTATGCGGGTGAAATGATGATACCATGCCAAGTTCCAACATTTTTAGAGTTCATTTTGTAGTGATTTTCAATTTCACGGTCATTTAGCTCTCTAAACAAATCGGTAAATGACTGAAAAACAGCAAATGATATCAGAACATGCTGGAAATTGATGAC
>NW_025231701.1:8705-9622 GCF_018294505.1 Triticum aestivum | reverse complement strand
AATCAAATCGGTAAATGACTGAAAAACAACAAATGATGTCAGAACATGCTTGAAATTGATGACGTTGCTTTGAATGCTGCATACTGAACGCAAAAATAGTCTGGAGTTGAAATAAGTTTAAGAAACATTGAAGCGCCCGTGTAACAGATGAGTTCTCGTCCGAAACCCTGATACTCCGAAAGAGATTGTCCAGTTTGTACACGAAGTGCGTCCAGTTTTCGCCGTGACCCTCTCTATTCTTTTGCACATGCTATGCGGGTGAAATGATGATACCATGCCAAGTTGCAACATTTTTAGAGTTCATTTTGTAGTGAATTTCAGTTTCACGGTCATTGAGCTCCCTAAACAAATCGATAAATGACTGAAAAACAGCAAATTAAGTCAGAACATGCTGGAAATTGATGATGTTGCTTTGAATGCTGCATACTGAACGAAAAAATAGTCTGGAGTTCAAATAAGTTTAAGAAACATTGCAGTGCCCGTGCAATAGATGAGTTCTCGTCCGAAACCCTGATACTCCGAAAGAGATTGTCCAGTTTGTACACAAAGTGCGTCCAGTTTTCGCTGTGACCCTCTCTACCCTTTTGCACATGCTATGCGGGTGAAATGATGATACCATGCCAAGTTCCAACATTTTTAGAGTTCATTTTGTAGTGATTTTCAATTTCACGGTCATTTAGCTCTCTAAACAAATCGGTAAATGACTGAAAAACAGCAAATGATATCAGAACATGCTGGAAATTGATGACGTTTCTTTAAATGCTACATACTGAACACAAAAATAGTCTGGAGTTCAAATAAGTTTAAGAAACATTGAAGTGCCCGTGTAACAGATGAGTTCTCGTTCGAAACCCTGATACTCCGAAAGAGATTGTTCAGTTTGTACACGTAGTGCGTCCAGTTTTGGCCGTGACCCT
>NW_025231701.1:8378-8695 GCF_018294505.1 Triticum aestivum | reverse complement strand
ATAGATTGTCCAGTTTGTACACGAAGTGCGTCCAGTTTTGGCCATGACCCTCTCTACTCTTTTGCACATGCTATGCGGGTGAAATGATGATACCATGCCAAGTTCCAACATTTTCAGAGTTCATTTTGTAGTGATTTTCAATTTCACGGTCATTTAACTCTCTAAACAAATTGGTAAATGACTGAAAAACAGCAAATGATGTCAGAACATGCTGGAAATTGATGACGTCGCTTTGAATGCTGGTCTGGAGTTCAAATAAGTTTAAGAAACACTGAAGTGCCCGTGTAACAGATGTGTTCTCGTCCGAAACCCTGATA
>NW_025231701.1:7122-8368 GCF_018294505.1 Triticum aestivum | reverse complement strand
CAAGTTCCAACATTTTTAGAGTTCATTTTGTAGTGATTTTCAATTTCACGGTCATTTAGCTCTCTAAACAAATCGGTAAATGACTGAAAAACAGCAAATGATATCAGAACATGCTGGAAATTGATGACGTTTCTTTAAATGCTACATACTGAACGCAAAAATAGTCTGGAGTTCAAATAAGTTTAAGAAACATTGAAGTGCCCGTGTAACAGATGGGTTCTCGTCCGAAACCCTGATACTCCGAAAGAGATTGTTCAGTTTGTACACGAAGTGCGTCCAGTTTTGGCCGTGACCCTCTCTACTCTTTTGCACATGCTATGCGGGTGAAATGATGATACCATGCCAAGTTCCAACATTTTCAGAGTTCATTTTCTAGTGATTTTCAATTTCATGGTTATTTAGCTCCCTAAACAAATCGGTAAATGACTGAAAAACAGCAAATGATGTCAGAACATGCTGGAAATTGATGATGTCGTTTTGAATGCTGGTCTGGAGTTGAAATAAGTTTAAGAAACATTGAAGTGCCCGTGTAACAGATGAGTTCTCGTCCGAAACCCTGATACTCCTAAAGAGATTGTCCAGTTTGTACACGAACGTCCAGTTTTTGCCGTGACCCTGTCTACGCTTTTGCACATGCTGTGCGGGTGAAATGATGATACCATGCCAAGTTCCAACATTTTCAGAGTTCATTTTGTAGTGATTTTCAATTTCACGGTCATTTAGCTCCCTAATCAAATCGGTAAATGACTGAAAAACAACAAATGATGTCAGAACATGCTTGAAATTGATGACGTTGCTTTGAATGCTGCATACTGAACGCAAAAATAGTCTGGAGTTGAAATAAGTTTAAGAAACATTGAAGCGCCCGTGTAACAGATGAGTTCTCGTCCGAAACCCTGATACTCCGAAAGAGATTGTCCAGTTTGTACACGAAGTGCGTCCAGTTTTCGCCGTGACCCTCTCTATTCTTTTGCACATGCTATGCGGGTGAAATGATGATACCATGCCAAGTTGCAACATTTTTAGAGTTCATTTTGTAGTGAATTTCAGTTTCACGGTCATTGAGCTCCCTAAACAAATCGATAAATGACTGAAAAACAGCAAATTAAGTCAGAACATGCTGGAAATTGATGATGTTGCTTTGAATGCTGCATACTGAACGAAAAAATAGTCTGGAGTTCAAATAAGTTTAAGAAACATTGCAGTGCCCGTGCAATAGATGAGTTCTCGTCCGAAACCCTGATAC
>NW_025231701.1:4990-5733 GCF_018294505.1 Triticum aestivum | reverse complement strand
AAACATTGAAGCGCCCGTGTAACAGATGAGTTCTCGTCCGAAACCCTGATACTCCGAAAGAGATTGTCCAGTTTGTACACGAAGTGCGTCCAGTTTTCGCCGTGACCCTCTCTATTCTTTTACACATGCTATGCGGGTGAAATGATGATACCATGCCAAGTTGCAACATTTTTAGAGTTCATTTTGTAGTGAATTTCAGTTTCACGGTCATTGAGCTCCCTAAACAAATCGATAAATCACTGAAAAACAGCAAATGTTGTCAGAACATGCTGGAAATTGATGATGTTGCTTTGAATGCTGCATACTGAACGCAAAAATAGTCTGGAGTTCAAATAAGTTTAAGAAACATTGCAGTGCCCGTGTAACAGATGAGTTCTCGTCCGAAACCCTGATACTCCGAAAGAGATTGTCCAGTTTGGACACAAAGTGCGTCCATTTTTCGCTGTGACCCTCTCTACCCTTTTGCACATGCTATGCGGGTGAAATGATGATACCATGCCAAGTTCCAACATTTTCAGAGTTCATTTTGTAGTGATTTTCAATTTCACGATCATTTGGCTCTCTAAACAAATCGGTAAATGACTGAAAAATAGCAAATGATGTCAGAACGTGCTCTAAATTGATGACGTGGCTTTGAATGCTGCATACTGAACGCAAAAATAGTCTGGAGTTCAAATAAGTTTAAGAAACATTGAAGTGCCCGTGTAACAGATGAGTTCTCGTCCGAAACCCTGATACTACGA
>NW_025231701.1:1649-2196 GCF_018294505.1 Triticum aestivum | reverse complement strand
GATTTTCAATTTCACGATCATTTGGCTCTCTAAACAAATCGGTAAATGACTGAAAAACAGCAAATGATGTCAGAACATGCTGGAAATTGATGACGTTTCTTTAAATGCTACATACTGAACGCAAAAATAGTCTGGAGTTCAAATAAGTTTAAGAAACATTGAAGTGCTCGTGTAACAGATCAGTTCTCGTCCGAAACCCTGATACTCCGAAAGAGATTGTCCAGTTTGTACACGAAGTGCGTGCAGTTTTGGCCGTGACCCTCTCTACTCTTTTGCACATGCTATGTGGGTGAAATGATGATACCATGCCAAGTTCCAACATTTTCCGAGTTCATTTTGTAGTGATTTTCAATTTCACGGTCATTTAGCTCTCTAAACAAATCGGTAAATGACTGAAAAACAGCAAATGATGTCAGAACATGCTGGAAATTGATGACGTCGCTTTGAATGCTGGTCTGGAGTTGAAATAAGTTTAAGAAACATTGAAGTGCCCGTGTAACAGATGAGTTCTCGTCCGAAACCCTGATACTCCTAAAGAGATTGTCCA
>NW_025231701.1:0-647 GCF_018294505.1 Triticum aestivum | reverse complement strand
TCCAGTTTTCGCTGTGACCCTCTCTACTCTTTTGCACATGCTATGCGGGTGAAATAATGATACCATGCCAAGTTACAACATTTTTAGAGTTCATTTTGTAGTGATTTTCAATTTCACGGTCATTTAGCTCTCTAAACAAATCGGTAAATGACTGAAAACAGCAAATGATGTCAAAACGTGCTGGAAATTGATGATGTCGCTTTGAATGCTGCATACTGAATGCGAAAATAGTCTGGAGTCGAAATAAGTTTAAGAAACATTGAAGTGCCCGTGTAACAGATGAGTTCTCGTCCGAAACCCTGATACTCCGAAAGTGATTGTCCAGTTTGTACAAGAAGTGCGTCCAGTTTTCGCCGTGACCCTCTCTATTCCTTTGCACATGCTATGCGGGTGAAATGATGATACCATGCCATGTTGCAACATTTTCAGAGTTCATTTTGTAGTGATTTTCAATTTCACGGTCATTGAGCTCCCTAAACAAATCGGTAAATGACTGAAAAATAGCAAATGATGTCAGAACATGCTGGATATTGATGACGTTTCTTTAAATGCTACATACTGAACGCAAAAATAGTCTGGAGTTCAAATAAGTTTAAGAAACATTGAAGTGCCCGTGTAACAGATGAGTTCTCGTCCGAAACCCTGAT
>NW_025231700.1:0-10888 GCF_018294505.1 Triticum aestivum | reverse complement strand
TCATGTTGTGATGCTTCGTTGTATTTGCACATATCGAGCATATTGTGTGTATGATTGAAATGCTTGGTATGTGTGGGATCTGACCATCTAGTTGTTTATCTTTAGTAGCCTCTCTTACCGGGAAATGTCTCCTAGTGTTACCGCTGAGCCATGGTAGCTTGCTACTGCTCTGGAACACTTAGGCTGGCCGGCATGTGTCCTTCTTCGTTCCTGTGTCTGTCCCTTCGGGGAAATGTCACGCTTTGAGTACCGGAGTCCTGTTAGCCCGCTACAGCCCGGTTTACCGGAGTCCTGCTAGCCCAGTGCTACAGCCCGGACCCACTTGCTGTTGACCGACACGTTCGAAGCTGGGTCATGGATGCCTGTCCCTGTAAGTCTGTGCCACTTTGGGTTTACGACTAGTCATGTCAGCTCGGGCTCTTTATCATATGGATGCTAGCGACACTATCATATACGTGAGCCAAAAGGCGCAAATGGTCCCGGGAAAAAGGTAAGACGACACCCGTGGGAATACCGTGCGTGAGGCCGCAAGGTGATATGAGGTGTTACCAGCTAGATCGATGTGACATCGAGTCGGGGTCCTGACAGCGTTGGCATCAGAGCCGGATTGCCTGTAGGTTCTCCAAGCCAAACTGGTCGATGTTGAGTCTAGAAATTCTTTAGTTATATGTAGGGGAATTGTTTGTGGGTTGGAACGTAAGGCTCTTTTTTACTCCTTATACCTTATGACTTTCTGATCTGAGTCAGTCCATTCTTCCACCGGGGGTTAAGGAATTAGGATATGTTCTCTCTATCAGGTTCACGTGTTACTAATCAGTAGTACCTTATAAGTTTGATGGTTATCAGCCTAGTTCAGTTCTACTACCACATTATGTTGTTGGAATGGTTTCAGAACTTGATATGATGATGTTGAGTGTGTACGAAATCCTTTGTCAGATGTCTCAAAATCCTTTTTGAGCATTTACAGCTGTTATGCTGCCGAAATTTTGCTAGAAATCCTAATGCCTTTGCATTATAATTGTGCTTTCAGATGGCCACTCGCGACCTCAATCAAGTGGTTCGCCTGACTCGATGCCTAGATGTACCCGGCCATACTGCTAAGTTGGTCAGGGTAATGACTGAGGCCGGATACCGCTGGTATCCCGAGTACACGGTCGAAGAGCAATTCCGAGATTTTAATCAAAGCCAGTATCTCTGCACTGTCAGGATATTTCCATCTTATCCTGGATCCACTGAGCCTCTTCACTGCTCCTATGGACTCGGGGTTACTATCGAGATGGCTGTGCAGGATGCCGCCTACTCTATGATGACCATTATGCGAGTCAGATCTGGTCTATTTCGGGACTCTGACTTCCGGTATATGCCAGGATCACTTCCGGGAGCACAAGGGTATCTCCAGGCTATCTATGCTGACTCCACTCAGGAGGATTCACGGACTCGCACCACTGCTGAGATGCTCGAGGATAAGGACCGTGAAAATCGGGCCTTAAGGTTAGAGCTCTTCAATACCCGTGCTGACCACTGGGCCACTTTGACTCGGTTCGCACCGGCGGTGCAAGCTGGATATTCAGATATGCGCGATCTCTATCCAGTGAGATCTGCTCTGCCGGACGTGATGGTTTGGCGTGATGTAGGAGGCATCACCCCACCTCGCGGTCCCCGCAGGCCACCGTTTGCTGGTCCAAGGCCTCATCCTAGCCCCTATGGCCCACAAGCTCCGCGAGATCGTCTGTTTCCGGATGAACATATTGAGCTTCCAGGCTATGGAGGTGACTTCTACGAGGACTACTACGGATCGGTCTGAGTTAGTGGTAGTACCACTAGTTCGCACTAGCTGTGTCGTCTATCGTCCCGCGTGACTCGTGGGTTATGACCTAGTTTGTACTCTTTCCGGAGATGTAGAAAAATAATGTATAGGAGCTTGGAATGCCTCCGATGAGATGTAATCCTCTTTTCTCACCGTAATAGTACTTTGTTTGGTCTTGTACTAAACCTTGTATGGTGTGTATGACGATGGAATAAAGAAGCAGTTTCTGTATCTACCATGTCATACGGATGATCATCTTGCATTCCGAGTTATTTCTTACATTATGTATCCCATGTCGGAATTTCATCATTCTGACTAAATCATTGTTTTGTTTACCTAGGATGGTCAACACGCGCGCCAACCCTGCTTCCCAAGAGCAGGCCGAAGGCAGTGAAGCCAGGAATGAAAATCTGCCTCATCCTCCTTCACTAGCCGAGGTGATGATGGAAGCTGAGAGAAACAAGCGGGAGACAAACCGTTTGTTGGAGCGTATTGAACAGAATACAGCACACCATCAGAGGGCTAACGTGGTGTCACTCAGTGATTTTATCAAATTGCATCCACCCACGTTCCACCACTCCGTCGAGCCTCTCGACGCTGATGACTGGCTTCGCAGTATCTCTCACAAGCTGCGTTCCGCGCTGGTAGCGGAGGCTGACAAGGTCACCTTTGCCGCATATCATCTTGAAGGCCCCGCCAGTCTATGGTGGGAGAATTATGGAGCTATGCGCCCAGCAGGCCATGTCACAACTTGGGCTGAGTTCAGTGAGGCTTTCCGTGAACATCACATTCCGGAGGGTCTCATGGACCGTAAGCGTGAAGAATTTTGCAGTTTCACCCAAGGCCGACTTTCTGTGGATGTCTATAGCAGGGAGTTCGGTAATCTCGCCCGGTATGCAACTGAGGAAGTGTCTACTGACGCCAAGAAGCAAGCAAGGTTCCGTAACGGCCTTAGTCCTGAGCTTCGCCGCGACCTCCGTCTGCATGAGTGCACATCTTTTTCGAAACTTGTCAACAAAGCCATCAGTGCTGAAACTGGTCAGACTGACTATGACGCAACACGCAAGCATGGACGTGACACGGGTTCCTCATCCGGTGCTGGTCCTCAGAAGCGCCGCGTGTGGGTACCCAACACCGCCCTGCCACCCAGGTTCACACCGAGGCCATCTTTCCAGGCGCCTCGCCCCGCTCAACAGTCTGCTCCGGCCAAGCCCTATGGGGGTCCAACCATTAATGCTCCTCCACGTACCAGTTCCGTGACTTGTTTCAAGTGTGGGGAATCTGGTCACTATATGCGGGAGTGCCCCCAGACCAACCCCAATCAATCTGCTAAAGCTGTTGGCCGTGGCAAGCCGACAGGGAAAGTATTCCACGCTAAACCGGTCACCGCTTCACGTGGCCAGGTCAATTGTATCTCTGCCGAAGAAGCTCAAGAAGATCCCAACGTCGTTCTCGGTACGCTTCTTGTTAATTGCCACCCGGCATCTGTTCTTTTCGATACAGGAGCCTCTCATTCGTTTATATCTGAAAATTATGCTCGTTTGCATAACGTTGCATTCCGTGACTTGCCATCCTCCATGGTAATTCAAACTCCGGGATCCAAATGGCAAACTTCTAGAGTAAGCCATGGAAATGAAATCCAAGTCGATAGACTTGTTTTCCTCGCATCTTTGATAGCCCTTAAATCTTCAGATATTAATATCATTTTGGGTATGGACTGGATGTCAGCTCATCAAGCCAAAATTGATTGCTTCTCTAGGACTGTTCAACTCACCCATCCTTCGGGGAAGATAGTCAATGTTTTGACTCGAATAGCCAAGCGACAATTATATTCTCTTAACGCCAGCCCTTTGCCAGACCTTGAGGACGTTCCGGTAGTCCGTGACTTCCCGGATGTCTTTCCAGAGGAATTGCCAGGTGTTCCACCTGACAGGGATGTTGAGTTCGTAATAGACCTCATTCCAGGAACCGTTCCGATTGCTAGAAGACCTTATAAGATGGCACCCCTAGAACTAGCCGAGCTTAAGAAACAACTCGATGAATCCTTGAAAAAGGGTTTCATCCGACCTAGCTCATCTCCGTGGGCTTGCCCCGTCCTATTCGTCAAGAAGAAGGATGGTACGGACCGGATGGTTGTAGATTACCGACCTGTCAATTTGGTCACAATCAAGAACAAATATCCACTTCCCAGGATCAACGACCTGTACGATCAGCTCGCTGGATCCTCAGTCTTCTCCAAGATGGATTTGAGGTTGGGCTACCATCAAATAAAAATCAAAAACGGGGACATTCCTAAAACGGCCTATGTATGTGTTGTTCCTACCTTGCTATGCCTGCTATGCTTAGAGTCGTGTCAGGTCTGGTCCATCTGGGTGATGGGCTAGAGTGAAATGATTATGTCGGTAATGAGAGTGGTGTGGTGAACACGATTTGGTAAAGGTATCGATGAGAGGCCATGTAGGAGTACATGGTGGGTTGTTTCATTGAAGCCGACCTTAAGCACTGAGATCTGTATGTGTGATTTAAGAATCAGCTACTACCATGCATTGGGCCCGAAACCAATGGACCCTCTCGGCTTCTTATTCACCCTAGTTCTCCGTCCAGGAGTTGCAAGTAGTTTCTGGTGTTTGTAGCCTACTGGAGGCAGTGGACAGCGCTGACCGTAGGGGTGGGCTGTGATGCGGTAGGTACGTGGCCGGGTGTACCGAATACCCGTTAGGTATCTCGGGAACCCTGTTCACATCGTTCGGGGCCGTATGGGAAACCTCGGCCGGACTCCCTGCGGATGGAACCTGAATAGGCGATAAACCTGGACTGGAGGCTTAGGTGATTAGGTAGGTCGTGGCCGACACCCACGTTGGGCTTCCGCTTGAAGGTTGCCGAGTACATGTCGTGTAAACGACGATAAGTGGTGAGAGCGTGTATGAAGAAGTACACCCCTGCAGGGTTAACATGATCTATTCGAATAGCCGCGTCCGCGGTAAAGGACTACTTGGTTGCCTATACAGTTCATAGACAAGTAAATGGAAACTATTAAAAGCCTCAAGATAAGTGTGAGTGCCGAGGATGGCTCTTCCGTAGGAAGACGGAGGTGGATCCTCGGTAGGGTATTGAAGTGGTGAATAGTGGACTCGTGTGCGCAAAACTATTTCAAGTTGGAGTATCGTAGGATAGTCTAGCCATGAGTCAAAGCTGGCTTGCTGCAATAACTCCACCAACCCTTCTTGATACTATGCATGTATGTAGGATCTGATGTAAGTCTTGCTGAGTACCTTTGTACTCATGTTGCTATAATCTACATTTTTACAGAAGACGCTGCAACCCCTTCTGATGGGTTCTATGTAGACGTTGACATCAACGAGTAGGCTAAAGACCCAGGTGGTGACCCTGAGCTTGTGATGGACCACGTAGTATAGTTAGGCTTCCAAGCCTCTTTTATTTTACTAGTTGTCTGTACCCAGACAAAGTACTTCCGCTGTTGGCTTGTATGACTGTATGATTTGTATGTTGGGTCGTGAGACCCGTACTTGTGTGTATGATATGTATGGCTCCCTGAGCCTTAAATAAAGTACTTGTGTCATAGAGTCATGTTGTGATGCTTCGTTGTATTTTCACATATCGAGCATATTGTGTGTATGATTGAAATGCTTGGTATGTGTGGGATCTGACCATCTAGTTGTTTATCTTTAGTAGCCTCTCTTACCGGGAAATGTCTCCTAGTGTTACCGCTGAGCCATGGTAGCTTGCTACTGCTCTGGAACACTTAGGCTGGCCGGCATGTGTCCTTCTTCGTTCCTGTGTCTGTCCCTTCGGGGAAATGTCACGCTTTGAGTACCGGAGTCCTGTTAGCCCGCTACAGCCCGGTTTACCGGAGTCCTGCTAGCCCAGTGCTACAGCCCGGACCCACTTGCTGATGACCGACACGTTCGAAGCTGGGTCATGGATGCCTGTCCCTGTAAGTCTGTGCCACTTTGGGTTTACGACTAGTCATGTCAGCCCGGGCTCTTTATCATATGGATGCTAGCGACACTATCATATACGTGAGCCAAAAGGCGCAAACGGTCCCGGGAAAAGGTAAGACGACACCCGTGGGAATACCGTGCGTGAGGCCGCAAAGTGATATGAGGTGTTACCAGCTAGATCAATGTGACATCGAGTCGGGGTCCTGACAGCGTTGGCATCAGAGCCGGACTGCCTGTAGGTTCTCCAAGCCAAACCGGTCGATGTTGAGTCTAGAAATTCTTTAGTTATATGTAGGGGAATTGTTTGTGGGTTGGAACGTAAGGCTCTTTTTACTCCTTTATCTTATGACTTTCTGATCTGAGTCAGTCCATTCTTCCACCGGGGGTTAAGGAATTAGGATCTATTCTCTCTATCAGGATCACGTGTTACTAATCAGTAGTACCTTATAGGTATGAAGGATACAAGCCTAGTTCAGTTCTTTTACCACATTATGTTGCCAGAATGGTTTCAGAACTTTGAAATGATGATGTTGAGTATGTACGAAATCCTTTGTCAAATGTCTCAAAATCCTTCTTGAGCATTTACAGCTGTTATGCTGCCGAACATTTAAGGCTAGTGTTGAAGAAACTTCGAGAGCATCGCCTTTATGCCAAATTTTCAAAATGTGAATTCTGGCTGTCAGAAGTGACCTATCTGGGTCATGTAATATCTGGTAAAGGTATTGCTGTTAACCCTGAGCGAGTTCAAGCCGTCCTTAATTGGACTCCGCCTGAATCGGTCAAGCAAGTTCGGAGTTTTCTAGGCTTAGCGAGCTATTGTCGTCGCTTTGTCGAGAACTTCTCCAAAGTTGCTAAACCTCTAACCGAACTCCTCAAGAAAGATAAAAAGTTCGAATGGACTCCACAATGTGAGCACAGCTTTCAGGAACTGAAAAGACGCCTGACCTCTGCTCCCGTGCTGGTACCGCCAGACTTCTCCAAGGACTTTGTTATCTACTGCGACGCCTCGCGACAAGGACTAGGTTGCATTCTTATGCAAGATCGACACGTAATTGCTTACGCTTCACGGCAATTGCACCCACATGAGGAGAATTATCCTACTCATGATCTAGAGCTTGCAGCCGTAGTCTATGCACTTAAGACCTGGCGACATTACCTCCTCGGTAATCGTTGCGAAATATTCACTGATCACCAAAGTCTGAAGTACATCTTCACCCAACCGGATCTGAATCTCAGGCAAAGACGTTGGGTTGAATTGATCACAGACTTCGACTTAGGAATAACCTACACCCCAGGGAAAGCCAACGTCATGGCTGATGCGCTAAGTCGTAAATCTTATTGTAACAACCTGATGTTACAACAAAGTCAACCGCTTCTCCATGAGGAATTTCGAAAGCTTAACCTTCACATTGTTCCTCAAGGTTTTCTCTCCACCTTGGTGGCAAAACCTACCCTTACGGATCAAATTATCAAAGCACAGAAGGTAGATCCGGGAATCTCCCGCATCAAGAGGAACATTCAGAAAGGAATTGCGAATTGCTTCTCCGTTAATGATCAAGGAGTCGTATACTTCGGGGATCGACTAGTGGTTCCCAAGGTGCGCAACCTGAGGCGATTGATCCTTAAGGAAGCTCATGAATCTCCTCTCACCATCCATCCCGGTAGCACAAAAATGTATCAGGACCTACGCCAGAGGTTCTGGTGGACTAGGATGAAGAGAGAAATTGCTCAGTATATTGCAAATTGCGACGTCTGTCGTCGTGTAAAAGCAGAGCATCAACGGCCTGCTGGCACCCTTCAACCCTTAGCTATTCCTGAATGGAAATGGGATAAAATTGGTATGGATTTCATTACCGGTTTTCCCAGGACCAAAAGAGGGAATAATGCTATTTTCGTCGTGGTCGATCGTCTTTCCAAAGTAGCTCATTTCTTACCTGTTCGTGAGAGTATAACCGCTAGCCAGCTGGCAGACTTATACATCTCCCGAATAGTGTCCCTCCATGGTGTTCCTTTGGAAATCAATTCGGATCGAGGAAGTCTTTTCACCTCTCGATTTTGGGAAAGTTTCCAAAATGCTATGGGAACTCGTCTCTCCTTTAGCACCGCTTTCCACCCTCAGTCAAGTGGTCAAGTGGAACGCGTCAATCAGATTCTAGAAGACATGCTTCGAGCCTCTGTTATCTCGTTCGGAATGGACTGGGAGAAGTGCCTTCCATTTGCCGAATTCGCTTACAACAACAGCTATCAATCTAGCTTGGGTAAAGCCCCTTTTGAAGTTCTCTATGGACGACGATGTCGAACACCCCTTAACTAGTCAGAGACCGGGGAAAGACAATTCTTTGGCCCGGATATGATTCAGGAAGCAGAAGAACAAGTTCGTATCGTTCGTGAAAAGTTGAAAACAGCCCAATCCCGTCAAAAGAGTCAATATGACCGAAAACATAAGGCTATGACTTTCGAGGTTGACGAGAAGGCTTACCTTCGGGTCACCCCTCTGAAGGGAACCCATCGTTTCGGTATCAAAGGCAAATTGGCTCCTCGTTACATTGGACCTTTTCGCATTCTTGCCAAACGAGGAGAAGTTGCCTACCAATTGGAACTACCTCCGCACCTCTCCAGAGTTCACGATGTCTTCCACGTTTCTCAACTCAGGCGTTGCTTCTCGGAACCTATCCGTGAAGTGGACCACGAAACGCTTGATCTCCAAGATAATCTTACATATCGGGAGTACCCCATTCGTATCCTCGATCAGGCCGAGCGTACCACCCGACGTCATAATATCAAGTTTCTCAAAGTTCAATGGTCGCACCATTCTGAAGATGAAGCAACTTGGGAAAGGGAGGATCGTCTTCGACTTGAATATCCCGCCTTCTTCTCGGAGGAACCCAAATCTCGGGACGAGATTCTTTTGAGTGGGGGTGAGTTGTCACACCCTAGCTAGTCATGCATTAGAGTGTTGCATCATGTTTACTCTTTCATCAGAAACTTGAAATGGGGATGACAGAACCCCCAGTCCCCTCTGAAACCAACTAGGGTTACTAAAATAATTTTTCAATGAACCTGAAATGCCCTTCTAAAATGCCCATCATTTTTGCCTTGGTTCAGAACCTCTGCCAAAAATGGTGCACATTTTCCTAGGCCATCCTAGGGTTTTTGAATTAAATCATAGATATTTGAATTTGGGCATTTAAAATAATATAAAATATTTAAATGCTCAAATATCTCCAAACTAAAATGTTTCATGTTGGAACTAATCCAACTATGGACCAGCAGTAGTTTGGTGATTTTTGGAGTTGCCTAGGTATTTTATTTAATTCAACAAAGTTGCAGGTATATTAAATAAAAACAGAAAACAGAAAAATAAATAAAAAGGAGTAGACTTACCTGGACCTACCTGCCCAGCCCAGCCGGCCCAGCACTGTGCTGGCCCGTGCCAGCCAGCTGCTTCCCCTTGCCAGAGCAGGCAGGGAGGTGAGCATGGCGCGCCCGAGCTCGCCACGCACCACCCAGCCTCTCTGCATCGCCCTGGTCGCCGTTGCGCCGCGTGGATAGTCTTCTGGTCGTCGCCCCGACCTCGCCGACACCCCATTCACTCTCCCCCGGCTCTCCCTCGCTCTCTCTCCCGCCGACCGAACACCACCGTCGCCGCCGTTCGCCATAACCGTCGTCTCCGACCACCCCTCGCTCCCCCGACCAGCTCAGGAGCTCCGCCTCGACTCCCTCTTCCTCCCCACCGCTCCACGGGTCCCCGGAAGCCCTGCATCGCCGCCACGTCGCCGTTCCCCTCTTCGGACTCCGACCACCGTCGCCGTCAAATTCGTCGTCTCCGGCGCGTCCCCGAGCCCGCTTCGACGCCCACTGCAACTGCGGTGAGCCCCCGGAGCGTTTCCCCCTTCTTCCCTGGTCTCTCCCGACCCCTAGGCCCTAGCTCCACCTCGACCGAGAGCTCCACGCCGCCGGCGATGTCGCCGTCGTGGCCACGGTCGCCGTGGCGCCCAACCGAGCACACCATCGTGCTCCACACATCACCAGGAGCACGTAGAACGCACCAACGCCTCCCCAAACCCCCTGCAACACTGATCCCGACCGCACCCGAACTCCGGCCGCCGCAGCCGAGCTCGCCGTCGTCGACTCCGGCCACCTCGACCCCAACGGGCTCCGCCAAGAGATGCGGGTTGTCCTCAGCTCCACTCCGGTGGCCTCCACGGTCCATTTGGTGGCCGAAACGACCAAAACCACTCTCGCCGCCGCGCTAATGGTCGCCGCCGGCCAGAACTCCGGCGGGCTGACGTGGCCTAGTTAATTAGTCACTAACCCCCCCACCTACTGACGCTGACAAGTGGGCCCCAGGGCTTAGTCAAAGCTAACCAGCCCGGGTCAACGCGGGATTAGCCCCTGTGTCACTGACGTGTGGACCCCACACGTCAGGTTTGACCCGAGCCAGCCCTGTTGACCTGCTGATGCCACTGTGACGTCAGGCTGACGCAGTAATTGAATTTCTGGATTTAATTTAAATCAGGAAATTCCAGAATATTAATTAAACTTCAAAAATTCATAACTTTTATTCTGTAACTCCAAATTGGACAAATTATATATGAAAAATGATCAGAAAAATTCAATCTACCCATCTGTACTACTTTCATGCATGATCAAACAAGTTAACTTGATGTTTTAAGCAGAACAAGAAAAGGCACTTTAAAAGGCCATATTTGAATTTGGAATTTGAATCTTTGATTCAAATTTGTTCAAACACTTCTGGCTTTAGTTGCATTAGCCCAACACACTCATATTGCCATGTTTCATGCATGCATCATATTGTTGCACATTGTTTGGTGATGCTTGTATATCGATGTCCTTTGCGACAGGTTCTGTTCCCGAGGAGTACCGTGATTACCCTAACGAAGAACCGTATCCGTGCATCGAACCATCAGGCAAGCAACCAACCATTTGATCATATCGATACAATCCCATGTTCTCGCTCCTGCTCTCTTTTACTGCATTAAGACAACGCGATTCAAACTGCTGTGTGCTACGGTAGTTGAACCCATTTCCTCTGCATGACCTGTCATTGCCACAGTAACTAGATGAAACCCACTAGCATGTGTAGGAGTTGATTGAG